>NC_009417.2:49078-99078 GCF_000002875.2 Leishmania infantum JPCM5
CCGCTCGGGCCCCCCGGCGTGGCCACAGGCCCCATCGCCTGGCGCGAAGCAGCCCGAGACACGCACGCATGCAAGCAATGCCCCGACCCAGCCACCTCAGCACGGCCTCCGTCTCGAGCTGCGCCCACCCCTCCCCGCTCCGCGGGTCGCCTCATAGCCGCTCCCCCATCATGCCGGTCGCCACCCCGGGTGCACCACCACAACCACCCCCCCGTCCCTACACCTCGGCGTGACGCCCAGGCTGCCCCAACCAGTAGGCAGTGCGAGGGGCGCGTGAGATGCACTCGAGCCATGCTGGCACCTCGGCCCGTCGCATGGGTGGCGCAAGCGTGCTCTCTGTCGCCGGTCGCTCCGACGCATCCCCGTCCAGGACCTGACCACCGACATCCGCAGTGATACGTCGCGCCCACCTGCCTAGGCGGCAGGCGCTTCACCCTGTCATCACCAGCGGTGGGCTCGGCATTTCGCAGGCACAGGAAGGGAGGGCTGCTTGGCTTCCCCGCCCCCACTCCCTCCCCCGCGCCGACAGAGCGAGTAGGGGTGTACTGAGCACCGAGATACCACGCACTGAGGTGTCCTAAATGATCACGGCGAAGAAAGGAAGGAAAAACAAAAGAGCCCAAAGCAAGACGTGTGATAACGACGGAAAAAAAAGGCAACCGCACACCGACGAGAGGGAGAGAGTGTGGTAGCCCGCTAGGCTGCACAAAGGTGGGCGCTCGGTTTCCTCCTCTCGCCCTCCTCGTCCTCTTCCAAGCAGTGGCCTAGTAGCTTGCAGTCCTCCCTACAAGGTGCAAGCTTATTTTCTTGTTCCTTCGGTTCCGTGTATTGGTGCTGCCCCACCGCGTATGCTGAGTGCCACCGGGCACCCATCTGATTCTCAGAATGGAGCGAGAGAGATGACGTGGGGATGGAAGCGCGGACGGAGCTTCCCCTGTATCGTTCGTTCGCCTGCTGCGCTGCTCGCCTTCTGCCCTCCCGCGCCAAACGGCAGAGGCGGAGGCGGGGGCGGAGCTGGAAAAGGGGAGCCGAAAAAAAAAAGAAAAAGACCACGTGGAAAGGTCAAAAAAGCGAACAATACAATGATAGAAGGGCACGATGGCCCGCATACACATTTCAAGGTCTGCGTTGCATCGCACCGCTGGGCACGGTACGCTCGAGCGGCGCATGCTAGCGAGTGAGACAGATGAGCATATTAGAGAACGGAAGAACAGAAGTTCACGCGCTGGAAAGGTGGCGCGCCGAAAGGCAGCATTGCACATGTGAACGCACACATGCACTGAGAGTCTCGCAGAAACGCCCACATGCGCAGACAGGCAGAGAAGGAGAGGCGGAGAAAGAAGTACACATTTTACAGAGGAGTAAAGCGGCCTCTTGCGCTCAAGCACGCTAAGCAGACAGTACCGCGAGAAGGACGTGGGATGCAGCTCCGCAGTCTCTCGCCTATGTGAATAGATTCGTAGGAATCTCCTCATCCAAACTGCTCACGCTGCTTCGGCTATCGTCAGAGTCGTCAGCGGTGCTGCCGGAGGAGTTGCAGCCGGACCAGTCTTGGTCGTCGCTACCAGAGCCGACGGGCGAGGACGCGCTATGTTCGCTAACCTCAGATGCGTTACCGGCATACTGAGCCTCCGAACGCCTCCTCCGCGTGTGTCTCGCGGTCGTCGTACCGAGCAGCTCATCCTCCTCCATCTCAGCATCGTCGCTGTCCTCCTCGGTAGAGATATCGCTGCCGCTCGCAATGCTCCCCTCCTCGTCTTTGCCGTCCTCATCCTTGGCTGGTGTTGCCCCCTCGCGGCAGTCTGCCATGAACAGGTAGTCCAGTGCTTCCACTTGACCCGCTACGGGGACGACAGATAGCCCGCTACAGGCTTCGTTTGGTGCCGCCGGCGAGCCGGCACGCACCGGGGACCCCACTCGTCGGTCCTCACGTGTTGCTGCCGCGTACTGTCCCGCGCGAGGAAGAGCCGCACCGGACTCCCTCGAGGAGGGTGAAAAAGGGTTCTTGGGCGGCTCACGGCCACCTCCAGCGGCAGCGGTCATGCTCCACGACAGTTGCAGCGCCGCTGACTTGAGCACATCGCTTGGGCTGCTCTTTGGATCGCTGCAGCCGCTGTCCGCCGCCAGCGCCGTAAGCGCCGCCCATTGTCGAAAAAGAATTGACAACGCTCGCAGGAAGACGTCTCCCATGGCACGAAATACGGTGGGGCTGTAGTGCACCTCCGCCTTGCACACGGCTGACACCGGTGCGGCAGCGTCATCGTCGTGGGTGCCAGCGCTCACTCGCAGCAGCTCGGGAACACAGACCAGGCCACCCACCATTGTTGCCTCGAAGCCGTAGCTCATGCGCACACCGAACTCGTCGTAGAGGACAACACGCGCAGACCCCTTCTTGTCCTTGGTTACAGCAAAGGAGCTCTGCGAGAGGGAAAAGGACGGGAATAGCTGTGATAGCAAGGCAGCAATGACCTTCTCCGGGCCAGCGGGGGCCGTGCTGGACGCTCTCCGAGTGCGACGGCGTCGACCGCCATCACCGCCTCTTGTGCCTTTGTGACGAGAGTGAGTGGCGACGCCTCGTATCGTGTTCATGGTGCACCCATATACAAGAAAGTTCTTGGCTCGCGAATGACCGTGAAAGTCGGCAAACATCACAACCTGACGCTTCTCCTCGCCCGTCCAGTATCGCAGCAGCTGCTTCATCGCGTAGAGAGTGGGGTTGAAATCTGCCTTAGGATTCGTGTAGTCTCGATTTAGGTCTGCGCCGGCGAATGAGCAGCGATGGTTGCCCATGATCACGCCGTCGGCGTTCAGCATGGGTATCACCTTGAAGACAAAGTTGTCACACAGGTGGGACGCGTATTCTGCGGCCACCGCTGGCGGGCAGAGAAGGGTATCCAGCAGACCCTGCATGACCCAGCTGGCGTTTGTTTCGCCAGGGTGCACACGCGCCACAAGCAGCGCGATGGGGCGGCGCCGTATTTCGTCCGCGGTGTACGGCTCCCCAGTATCTCGGTTACGTAGCGCCGTCACCGTCAGCAGCGGCACCTGCAACCCGCCCGGTGTCCAGCATAAGCACTGCGGCAACAGCGAGCGCGTTGGGCACGCATGAGACTCCCTTGCCAGCCACGCGAGATGTTCTCGCATCTCGGTGTATGTGAACGGGAAGCAGTTGGCAAGGTAAACCGTTCCGGCCACCGTCGTCGGCATGGTGACGGAGAAGGTGACTGTGAAGTAGCACTTCTGCTTCAGCACTCCCGACTCTGCAGGTGTGGATGCGGTAAACGGCGGCGGCATCGCAGGCGGCGGTGACAGTGTGGGGAGTGCCGGAATGCGCTTCTTCGCAATCACCGGCGGCGGTGCACGTCCACCGAGGTGCGAAACCGGCGCGCACGGGCTCACCGACATTGATAGCGGTCGCGGAGACATGGAGAGTGGGGATGCAGCCGGAGCGCTGGCGGCCTCCCCGGTTTTCCCGAAGTAGTGCGCGCGCGCAGGACGGAGGAAAGCGTTGCCAAAGTAAAAGATGCCCTCGCCGGCGCGAGTCCACTTGGGCCGCGGCGCGCTCGGGTCGGAAGGGTTTCCGCCGTCCGGAACGTGCAACAGCAGTGGTTTTTGGCCCTCGTTGAAGGTAGAATCGCCCTTTTCCATATTCAGGATGTTGAAGCGGTACGTTTTGCCAGGGGTGAAGTGGCGCATGCCAAAACTGAACCACTGCGTGTAAGAGTTGGTGGCGGTGTCCCAGGAAAGGACTAGGTCGTACTCGCTGTCTGTCACTTCGATGGCGCGCTGCAGGTTGCCGCTTTCGTAGTCCGAAAAGAACTCGACTCCGTCAGCGCTCCCCTGAACGGCACTGGGTGCGTCTCCAGCTGCGCCGGGTGACGCGCTGCTCAGTCGCTCGAAAACCACCTTGTGCACATGCGGAGTCGGGCCACCATCGCACGCCGCTTCGTCCAAGAGTGTAAGCCGCGCGATGTGGTGGCGCAGTACACGAACCCGGTCTTCCTCACACACATTGATCAGCGGCACGCTGAGATGCGCGTCCTCTGCGGCAGCAGCAACAGAGGAGGAGGCGCCGTACCAGCTCTCCGCAGTCGTTGGTGGTGCCGCGTCCTTGAACGGCCACGGCAGCTGTGAGGGGTCGAACGCCACCAGCTCCGACACAGGATCCACGTCGCCGCTGCGCAGCTCTGGAGAGAACACATCTGGGCGGATGTCTACGAGCAGGAGACAATTATCCGAGCCCCCGCGTCCCGAACGCGCTGCTGTGAGCGAGGGAGAGATGATCGAGTCCAACACCGTCTCCGTCGAGCGACCGGCACACTGAGCTAGCGGCGCCTGCGTCGACGACGGGCGCGCCTGAGAGGCGTCTGCCCTCGTATCGACTGCGCTGTGGCAGCTGCCCACGGGCTCAGACAAGTGAGACTTTCCACCTGGTGTCCTGGCAACGTCGAATTGGCGACGCAGGGACGCAGGCAAGCGCTCGTCAACGTAGCATGCGGGGCGGCCGTTCCATGACGGCAGCATCGTGTACCCGTACATCGAGCACAATTGGAGGTAGAAATGGTGCCACTGCTGCGACGACTTCTCAGGCAACGCCAAGACGCTCGCCACGACCACCTTCAGCCCGCCAAGGTCCTTTATGTCCGCCAGCACGGCCTCCCTGTCGGCCGTCAGCAATGCGTTCAGCAGGAGCAGAATAACATGGACGCATTCTCGTCGGGGCAGTATCTGCAACATGTGGGTCGACGGTGGCAACAGGTAGAAAACGATGCCGCGCGGCACGTGAAAGCGCAATGCAACCTCAGCCGCCATCTGACGAACCTTGTCGAAGCTTGTCAATCGCTGCATCAACGCCACACACCACAGCAACATGAACTCCACCCGCCGCATAAGCCGCATCACCCACGATGGCACCCAGTGTTCGGCATCGATGGATACCAGAGCCCCGACATCCGGGTGTCGTGTCTTCTCTGACGCATCGTATTTTACGCTCATCAGCAGCAGCGGCGCGATTTGCGTCAAAAAAAATGTGCTCATGGCAATAGCAGTGGCGCAGAGCTCCGTCCCGCGCGCGCCGAGATCGACAGCCGAAGCGGAGCTCCCAGTGAAAGCGAAAAGCGTGAAGCAGAAATGGGAAAAGGCCGTGCAGGTCCATTGCGTGCGCGACTGAAAGCGGCGCAGCGTCGTCAGCGTTTCTTTACGGGTGTGCTTCCGCGTGTACTCCTGCAGTGCCGCCGCCGTGGTGGTCTGGCAAAGGTCGGACTGCAGTGATGCGTGGTACCTGGCAAACTCCGCCTCCAGCAGCCGGAACGTTACGGACGCGCAGGCAAATGTGCACTCGAGGCTCTGTGAAAGACGGAAGAGGGTCCACAGCTTGACGTTGAAGGTGCTACCAAGGGTAAAGAGCAGCGCAGCCGCCTCGCACGCGCGGAGAGATGCCACAAAGGCGGCATCTACATCGCCGGGACGCAGCCGGCGCTTCCCTTCCTGGAGCACCGACGTGCACACACGGATAATACCAAGTTTCTCGCACAGGGCCACCGCCTTACGCTGCTTATCCCCTGGCATGTGCCTCAAGACATTGTAGAGGAAGGTGAGCAGGACGGACCCTACCTGCAGCTCTCGCATCGCCAAAGAGGATCTGCAGGCGTTCACGATGAGGGCAAACGCGTGCGTGTTCTTGTGCAGAAACACCGTCCACGCCTTCTTACGCTCCTTTTTGGACAGGAAGGCGCCAGAGCCGGCAGGGGCGCAGGTGAGACCCCTTTGAGGGTTCCAGGAATGGCTCCGCGTATGATGCAGCTTCACGCCCGCAGCGTCGCGCTTCGGAGTCGGCGGACTCACCGGATCGGCAGCGCTGCCACTCTGCAGAGACGAGAACAGCATGCCCTGCACCATCTCGATATCTTGCACGACTGCCGTGGCGTCCTCAGACAGCCAGGAGATCGACGGCAGCGCAAGCCGGTTGTTTCGTCGGTCACGCGCGCCACTGCCATTGCACGCCCCCAACGGCAACGGTGCGTCCTTTTCCGAGTCCCGCACGCTACTGCAAAGGTGTTTCACGTGCTGGAGTGCCTCGGGTATGATGGTGTACGTGGGCTTGTGCACTGTCGCTGCTTCACGCGGCACGCAGCTGGACGAGAACGACCGTCGCTCGAATCGAAGAGAGGACGACGTGGGCTCGCCAGTCGTTGGCGCAGGAAGAGGCGGAACGGAACGCAGATACGGCAGGCGGGTGCGCAGCGCCAGCCGCTTCGCCGCCGATCTCTTCGATACGGATGCTGCCGGCGGCGAACATTTTCGTGCGCCCTTAGTGCTTTTCGAAGTAGAAGACGAACGGCCACCGCTAACAGGCGGGCGCGGTTGTAGTGCGCATGAGCGCAGTTGGACAGAGACGCCGTCGCCTGGGTCACGGACGCGCACTGAAGTCGACGACGTGCGCTGGTTGGCCTGTCGGCTGCTGCGCGAGCGCAAGTTCATTATGGCAGACTTGTATGCAATACGTATTCCCCCTGGCCCTGAACGGCGAGAGCCAGATAAGGCCGAAACAGTCTTCCGCTGCCAAGATCGTTACGCAGCACCTCCGCTGACTTCTTTCGAAGCACTGTGCAGAGGGTGTTCCGTGTTGTGTCGCCCCTCAGAGGCGATGACAGATCCCCGCACGAGAGAGGGAGGGAGAGAGATCTAGAAAATACAAGAGAATCGCGTGAAGGGGGAGGGGGCTATGGGGGCACCGGCCGCTAGGCGCCGAGCGCAAGTTAGGAATCAGAAAAGAGAATACAGTACAACAGGGCAGGGCGTCGTACAGAGAACGAAAAAGAAGGGGAGGGAAAACAAGGAAGTACGAAACCGACGAGAAGACAGAAAGAAAACACACACGCACGAAAGCGAAGCAGAGCGAAGCTCTACAGAGCCGCTACGGCAACGTCAACAGTAAAGCCGACAGAGAGAGAGTTCGACTCAGGGACAACTGATGCTCCCTTGGGTACAGCACTGTAGCGAAAGATGAGAGCTGCACGCAAATGGCGCGTACGTGCCGGTGTGTATGGGCCTGCGTGTGGCTACCTTGATTCACGAGGTGTTGACCCAAAGCACGTCACCTCTATTCTCTATGTGTGTGTGTGCGTGTGTGTGTGTGTGTGTGTGAGCGTTCGAAATGCGCCAAAGGTGTATCGAAGATACGGGAGGGCAGAGGCAGGACAATTCACACCTGCAGCGAGAAGGGGGAAGGAGGGCGTGTCAAGAGGTGCGCCACACCTCAAAAGCGGCAGGGCACAGAACACGGAAGAAGCGATCAAAATAAGGACGGAACTGCGCAGACGAGAAGCAAGAGAGGAAAGACGAGGGCAGCAAGAGTGGAGGCGGGGTGGAAAGAGAGGCTGTGAAGTGAGCCAAGTCCATCACAAACCTCTATTGGCGAGAAGCTGCTGCGAAGACATACAGATGGCGCGCATCGCGCGCGGCTATGAGGTTTGGCCCGTCGCTTGCCATATGAAGTGGCGTCAGAGTCACCGCACGGACTCGGTGCCGTGGTGGAAAGCCGACAAGTTCACACGCGCCGTCGATGAAGGACATACCACGCGTCATGATCCTCAAGATGTAATCCAGCAGATCTGGAGAACGGTAAAGCAAGATGCAGACGTTGCATCGCTGATCCACTGCTACGCTTCTTTTCCCTCTTTTATGACACTTGAATTTGGCGCATTCACTTTAAAGCCGCCACGGCGCTGCTAGCATAGACGTACCGAGGCAGAAAGAAAAGCACAAGTTAGATACATGAAACAGAAGAGAGAGCACCACAGAATTAGAGACAGGGCTCTTGCATCGCCCGCAAAGGAAAGATAAAAGAACAGGCGTGAGGGCAAAGGAAAGGAGAAACAAGAGTAATCTAAATAAAAAAATGGCATAACGGGCACCGAAACGTAGAGAAGTTACAAGACGAAGGCGAAGAGAGAAAGAGACACACGCCCACACCGCAGTGTTAGCAAAAGGCAGAGCAAAACAGAGCCGACTGAAAAGAGACAGAGAGCGTGCAAAAGGAGGAAAGGGGGAGGGTCGGCACACTAACGAAAAAGAAAACGAGCAACCATAGCAGCATAGCAGAGGTCCTTTCCATGGATACGCTCTTTTCTTTATTTCTTGTTGCCTGTTGCCTTCTTCGCTGATGAAATTCCTTTTCTTTCGTTGTCTTCCGGAGGGCGAAATGAGAAACGCGGCGGAAACGCAGTTCAAGCACGCGCGCCGGCACTTTCTTTTCGTTGACGAACTCAAAACGATGAAAGGGTTGCTGAAGACGCGAAGAGAAGATTCTCAGAGAGAAGCGACAAGTCCGCACAGCTCAACAAACAGCAAAGGAGGCGATTCTGTTGTTGCTGTTGGTGCTCGAGGATTGACGGGGTGAATCATAGAGGGTGTACAGAGTGAACATGTTCCAATCGTGAGGGAGAAAAGAAGCAAAGAAAGAGGCACAGGTTTCCGCGGGCGCCGGAATGGGACAGCGGAGAAGGCGTGGAAAAAGGAGGCGACATGTGGATGAAAACGTTCCACGAAGTATTTTTACGAGATTCCGTTCGCCACAGAGCTGCAGCGGTGATGAGAGAGGCAGGAAGGGCGGGACGTGAGACATGAGCATATCCGCTCAAGTGAGACAAACATAGCGAAGAGAGGAGGGCTGCGAAGAACACTAGCAGCCAACGCGCACTCACTCACACGTGGCACCCCTCCCTGACCTACTTGATGCCCTCAACACCTCCACTCGCTGACCCTTGCCCCCGCGCCAAAGTCGCTCACCCACCCACCCCCCTAGGCCATTCAAGGATGCAGTGCAAGAGTGACAACCTGAGAAGAGGCTGCCGGAACCGGTTACGGCGTCGAGCACACACACTCACCAACGCATGCGCAACGCGCCACCCTATCCGGGGCCGCACAAAAAAAAAGAAACACTCCAAGGAAACTCAGCAATACAGAGAAAACGGAACCAGACACGATGCGGCATCCTCGCAGGCAGTAACCACAAGACGAGGAAGAGACACGAAAGCAGCGTGCATCGCCTCATGCGAACGCACACGCGCGCATTGGCAGAGGCACACTCTAACGACTGAGTTCGTGTGCGGAAGTAGTGCATCAACCGGCACATATGACCTCTACCCCGCCACCGATGCAGTCTACCAACAACACACAAACGCCGGAAAGTCAGGCGCAGAGGCGATCATGTCCGCCTCCTTGTCTTCTCAAAACACGGACCACGTACGGCAAGCAGCGATACGACGAAGAGCCCCCCCCCCAAAAAAAAAAGTCCCTCGAAGCAGCAGGATAAACATCTTTTTCGTTTCCCATGTCTGTAGCCCCGGCACGCGTCCGCCATCTGCCAGACCTCCTCTCCTCCCTACCACGTCCAGCGAATACATCAACCTTCCATTTACGCAGCGCACACAGACGCACACAACGAACGGCTAAGACGCATGCCAGCTCATCACCTCAGGCCACACTCATTCTGAGTGAACAAAAAAGTGACACAGAGCACAGAGAAAGAGATCCAGCTACAAGTAAAACGCCACCGAGACACCCGCACACATGACACCCCAGGAACTAGTACAGAAACAGCAACTCTTATGTGGATGTCAGAAGGCAAAAGAAGAGTGACATGTCAGGGGCAAAAAAAAATAAGAAAACAAGAAGGCTGCAAGCAAACGGAAACCGGTAGCTACCATACAAAATCATATGGCTCCCAAAAAGAGAGGAAGACGGAAACCAGCTCATTAAAGAGAACCGCGGCAAGGGAGAGACAAACTCGGCTGAGAACATTCTTTCTGAGCGTGTCCATTCTACACCCGGAACAAGTCAACGAATACGCGCATGCAGGCACAGCTCGCCGGCCTCTGCTGCACCACAGCGAAATCCTCGCCGTCTAGGGCGGGGCCTCTGCCGTCGCATCCGGGCGTGCGTCTAGCGGGCGCCTCGTGTCCTTCCTCCGCTCCATACTCCCCGTGCGCGCGGCGCGAGCGGCTCCAGGCCCACCTGCCTGGACGGCACAGCCATGATCAAGGCGAGCCGCACCCAGCGTCCTGCTCGAGGGCGGAGCCGGTGGTGTGCGGCGTGCGGGTAACAGGGGGTGGTCTAGGGTCATGCCGGATGAGCTCAGGGAGGAAGTCGGCCGGCCGCAGGCCAGGGCCCTCGGAGACCCTGCACTCTGCCAGCATGTCTGCCGTGCTTCTCCCTGACTCGCTTCAAGCCCCGGCACAAGGCCGGGTGGAGACCCTCCACAGTGGACTCCCGATGACTCCATGGCGTGGCTCGGGGCGCCCTCGCCATGCTTCCGCCGCCACCGCCGCACCAGCCCACCCGGTCGGGCGTACGAGATGGCGCATGCGTCGCACACATGCACTGCGGCGCTGATCCGTGTGCATCCCCTGCGCGCCTTTTTCGCTTATCGCCCACGCTATTCTCGCCCCTGGATGCCGTGCCTGGATGTGATACACCATGCCCGCTGCGGCGGGCAGCACGTGCACACAGCGCTCGCGTTTCCCCATACGCGGGCCTGCTGCAGGGCAACCTTCTTGTCTGGAGAGACCGCTGCCCTCGGCTTCCTTTCCCGCCGACATCACCGAAAAGGGGGAGGTCTGCATCGCTTGCCCGCGTGTGCCGCGACAGGCAGGGCATTGGCATGAGGCTGTGGCGGCAAGGGCGCGCCACCCTCCTCTGCATTCACATGCTTCTGGCATAAGTCGGTGTGCCAAATGTTGGGGGCCCGTGGACAAGCATGTGCCTGCGCACAGAAAACCCACAGCTCGTCGCTCTGAGGGGGCATAGGGGTCAGCCCCAGACACACGAGGGGGGAAGTCCATGCAGCGCGTTTGAGATGTGCCTAATCAGGCCGCTGCGTTGAAGATCACAGCGCGAAATGCGGTGTGTTTCACGTCACGAGCAACCGGCAAACCTCGTGTGACACATCGGACACCACGCTGGGCTGGGCACTCTCACAGCGTAACAAGCGGGGGCGGGAGTTCTACAGGGGAGGGGGATCACAGAGCCAGCGCAGTAAGAGGCGGCACCACCACCTGTACTCCTTGCTGTCGCTGCCAGTCACCCGGCGCTGCAAGAATCCAAAGTGCGGACATGCGGTCTTACGCAGCTGAGCAAGGATTGTTGCCGGTTGTCGCGTAAGCTCAGCAGCTGTGTTCTTCTGGTGCGGGACGGATGTCGCTATGAACCTCTTTTCTCAGCAAGCGGCATCGTTTATCGCGGCTTCGAGGGATGTCGGCATGGTGTCTGCGGCCGGTGATCAGATCTGCCACCGATGCAGTTGAATCGGGCTACTTTGGCATGACAGACTTTTCAAGCTTGTCAGCAGTGTTCTTGTATTCCAGGGCACAACGAATACAGAAAAACTAAAATGAGAAGCGCATGCGACGGGCTCGTAGCGTCTGCACATGCGCCCATATTCGTGACAGTGTTTCATCCTCCGCCGTTGTAGGGCTCATGCGAAGAGCCATGAGGAGGGAGAACGAGTGCGCAGTAACAGCAAAACATGGTTTTCTGTGTCTTCGTTGGTCCAGTTCTCTCTGCAGGAGGCCGGGGCACATCTCCATAGCGCCACGCTCAGCGTGATAGCTTCATGCAAGGATGCCGCAGCCTCCTTTCGCTGTACATATGAGTGTCTGATGACTGTATTTGCACCGCGGCCGTTCATGATTCGATGTCTGCCTAAACCGCACCGCTCTTGCCAGGGACAAGGGAACAGTGAAAAAAAAGGAGAAAAAGAACGGGGGTGCAGGAGGTGCCAAGACCTTCGCCAGTGAAGGGGGGTTACAAGGCCTTGGCCAGTGAGGGGGAGGGAGGGCGAACGAAAAGGTAAAACGAAAGAAGTGTGTTGTGTGTGCACGTGTGTATGTGGATTGTTTCCATTGCGCCAGTTTAATGTGAGGTGCATTTGGAGTTATCGCGTGTCTTCTTTCCAGGGAAAAGTGACAGTGGCCGGCGTTGTGGCCAACCCTCACGTGAAGCAAACAACCCTAGTCGCACGCACGCAAAGAAAGGGAAGAAATACTCAAATCGGCAATGGCCAAGAAGTGCACCGCCACACCAGCACGCAAGCGCACGCCGCACTCGAGAAGAAAGGAGAGAAGCTCGAGCGCACATAAACGGAAGATAAGGAGAAAAGGGGCGCTATACGTGGTGAGTCGCTTACAAATCTGTGCTGACGGTTCTCTTTGTTTGTTGTTCTTGTTTTTGTTTTTACATCTTGTGTGAGCCTTATCCCTCTGCGGAATCCAAATCTTCCAGCAGCATCTGGGCGAGGGTGATGTTGTCGGCGTCACTGCTGGCGGTCATGCTCTGCACTGCGCCCTTAAGTACCTGCTGTGCGCCGCTCTGGTCACCCTGGTGGAGCAGCTGCACTGCCTCGGAGAGAAAACTGAACTTCGAGCCGAGGTGCTCCTGCCGCTGCACCACGAGATGCCACTCCTCCTCCATGGTTTGCAACACCTCCATGAAGTTGTAAATAATGATGAACTTCATTTTTGTCGACTTCGAAGAGACGTTGACCGGTAGGTCTCGCTGCTTCGGCTGCTTCGCAACTGCTTTCGGTCGGTCGCTCCCGCTGATACCACAAGGACGTGCCAGGATTTGGCTTGCCGTGCTGTTCCACGACCGCCCATCCAGCAAGATGCAGTGAAATGGGTTTTCTGGTTCGTCGAGGGAGGCCTGCAAGGAAGGGAGACGGCGGTGCATGGCGAGGCCGCGGCGCAGCATCTGAGCCCCCAGCTCGTGCTGACGCGGGTTGAAGAAGTGGATTCCGCGACACGAGCCAGAGCCTACGAGACCCACAAGCGAATGTGGGGCTGACACCACAGCCGCGACCAACTCCTGCCGTGCGTTGCTGAAACTTGTCGGCGGCTTCGGGCGACTCTCGAAGGCTTGCATGATTTTACGTGCTTTCTCGATCGCCAAGAGCACCGGCTCGCTGCTAAAGGGGATGAGTCCCCACACCAAGCAAATCGCATCCTCGTATGCTGTGAGCACGTAGGAGTTCGCATCAGCACTATCTTGCCCCTTGGCGTCCTCGAGCGCCTCCATCACGGCCTCGAAGTTGACCGACACCGTCTGCTGCTTGTTGCGGGTGGCAGCCATGCCACCCCTCTGGTTGGAGGCCTTGAAGACGCTCGACACGGCATCTTCGTCATCGTCGTAGATGTCACGGTAGACCACGTAGAGCATTGTCACCGTCTTCAGCTGCGGGACCGAGGTCATGAAGGCCGCTGGTTGAGAGCTGCTGTAGTGGTCAGAGCTTCCATTGGTGCTTGAGGGGGAGCCGCGCAGGAGACTCTTGCTCACGGACAGCTTCGCAGACGACGCTGCGTTGATTTGTGGAATGAAAAGGCTTCCCCCCGCCAGCGACCGCACAATCGACGACAGAGTCGAGCACGTCTCTTCGGGCAGCGTCTGGGGAAAGTTGGGGGGCATCATGTGGGACTGCAGGCGGGCGTGCACCTCTGCCGCCGATACGTTACCCACGGTGCGAGCGGAAGAGCCGCCAGAAACGCTTCCTATACCTGCAGAGGGCGACGGCCGACCGGCGCCGTCATGTGACATGACCTCGGGCGTGAGGACTCGCATCGCCACATGATCTCGTGGACATTCATGGTAATCCGTCGCCATAGGCACCTCGTCGGCCACCATCTCGCTCTCGCAGACTTCCCACGTGATGCCGAGCATCGCCTTGAGGTTGTTGAGAAAGACGCCAATGCTGAGCATAATCAAAATCGGGGCGAAGTAGCTCACCACACGAATTCCACGTGGCGTTGCCTCTCCGTCGATGCTGTACGGGGTCCAATACATGTCTTCGAGGGCGCACGCCACGCCGAACACGCCAGCTGAGGCAACGTAGACGATCAACATAAAAAACCAGTGAGTGAGGACGCTCACCAGGCGACAGTGAAAGCTGTGCCGCATATGCGGGGTATTATAGAAAGCTTTCTTTATCAGCAACAGGTTTGCCCACAGCCATGGCACGCCGAGTACAGGAGATGCCAGTAAAAGGCAATGAGTATCGTACTCGCACATGATGGAGCCAGTGAGCGCGAGGATGGCGATGATGATTGTCATGTACAACGAGACGAGAGGCATCATCAAAGCTGCACGCAACGGCTTGGAAGGGTTGGCAACGCGGACGGAAACGATCGTGGAGGGCGCCGATGCGCGCCGGACGCCTGTGGGAGTGTGCATGGAGGTGGGCAACCTACCCGCGAGCGACAGCGCGTGATCCTTCGGCGTGCACTTCTCTTGCTCGCCGGACCCGCTGAAGTCTCTGTCAGTGTTGAGGCATTGCGTTGGATACGACTGCATGTTGCTTGGCTTCTTTGGCGGGCACGCGGAAATGGCTGGAGCCGCGTCCTTCGTGTAAAGATGTTCAAGGAATGACGGCGGCGACAGCATGCCCGTCTCTCGCAGCGGCGCCACGACGAGCTCGCCACGAGGCGGCGCTGATCCCTGAGGCCCAACGGTCACGGCAGGGGAAGCCTGCCAGGGTGGGTGCAAAGGGTTTACTGAAGTTCGCGAACTGCTCTCCTGAATGCTCGGCGTACTGGAGCTGCTTTCAAAAGCGTTGACGTTGGCCTTGCTCGAATCGAGAATGCTCGACAAGACGCCCTCATCCTCCGACTGCTGTGTGTTGGGGCTCCCATCCGCATTGATGGGGAAACGATGCGTCTGAGAATTATCACGCCCTGCGTCAGGGCCCCGCTGCGCCCCGTCGTTGTTCTCCATCGTACGCTTCGCGGCATTGATGCTGGACCGCGCAAACAAAATGGCGGAAATGATGGAGACACAGTTCAGTACGAACCACACAAAAAGCGCCAACGCAGATACGGCGGAGAAGGTGAAGGCTATCCACCGCTGGTGAAGCCTGCAAACGACCATCAGCGCTACGTAAAAGATAACTGGCGGTATGCCAAGGAACCAGGCGACGATATGCTTCACATCTTCGGCCTTGAGGGACATTGGTCGGTTAGATATGCACCAAGAGAAGAAGGCGAGAAAAGTAGGTGAACTGAAACAGCGAAAAGGGAAAGTTCAAGTGAAAGAGAAGAGAGAGAATCGGCGAAGAAGACGGCGGGGGAGAGCGAAAACAAGAACAGCAACAACAACAAGATGCTATGTACACAGGAGCGTGGCTTCCTATCCACGGAGAAGGGCGAGGGGGGGGGGGGGGCAAAAAAGAAGAGTCGAGCAGAAAGCGAAAAGAAGAGAGCTCACAGGCGTACCACGCACGCGCACCGAGGGAGGGAAATGGGGAGAGTGGAGGGTCCCTCTCCAAACAACTGAATAACGAAGGAGGTGGGAGGATAGGGCTGACAAAGGGCTATGGCTCTGTGCTTGTGGCGACGGCGAGGCTTGATGATGATGGTAGAGTGATAGAGGGAAGTGCGATGGTAGCGAGAGGAGGTGCAAAAGGGGAACGGAAGAGAAAAGCGAGCTTTTAGGAGCAGCAAGAGATGTATCGAGGCTGACGGCAAGCAAGCGTAGCCGAGGGGCAGGGGGTGGGGGCGTAAGTCGGCGAGGGCACAGAGAGAAGGACGGGCGTGAAATGAATCAATACAATATGAGAGATGCGAGGGTTGAAAAAGACATGCATGCAAAAACAAGCGAAACGAAAGAATACGTCGGCAAGGCAGAAAGAGATAGAGGAGGGTGTGTTAGGGTATGTATATCTCGGTGTGTCCTTAGACTAGTATGATCACATCTCACAACGCCTCACTGTGACACTGGCAAGGCTGTGCAAGCAGTTCTTCACACGAGTGCACACGGCTTCGCTTGGACGCACAAAGTTCCTGTGCCGCCGGAGTGGATCGAGCTCGCCATAGGTGAATGCCCGCACAAACAGATGTGTGGGAAAGTCGCACGATAGAAGGAGCGGCAGAGACGGCGAGTGCGTGGATGGGGAGTAGAGGAGAGACAAGGATGCGAAGGAAACGGAGAAGTTTGTGGTCATGATTCACATGAGAAATGTAGTTGGAACAACGCGGCCACCTTCAAAGAGAAGTGGATGCAGTCTTGTCCGCTCACTCGAAGAAGCCGCAAATTCAGTGGGCACTGGTGAAGATATGCATACGCTCACGAAACTGGGGTGCATGCATCGCGCCACTTCTGCGCCGAGAAAGATGCGAGAAGAGAAAAATAGCGGACAGAGCAGTATGTCTGAGAGTTCACAGATGGCAGTGGCAGCGCGCACGTCTCTCTGTCGTTTCTTGGGCACCAGCTGCTGCACAAGTAGCGGGCCTGAACGCATCAAGGTGAGCCTTACGTTTTTCTCGTCTTCATGGGTTCCCCTCCGAATAGCATTCTAGTGCTTCACTTCAGTGTACCCGTCCTTGCAGTCCTTCACTGACAGAGCCGTCACGGTCGCAACAGCGGCACACCACCAACGAGCGAAAAACTCCGCTAACAGACAACACGAAGAAAAGGAACAATGCCCAGCAGGGGCGGTGAGGGTCAGACGTCACACAGCTTCTCGAGCACGGACCTCCAGAACAGCCACCACCCTCACGCCGCGTAAGGTACCCGTCGTTGGTGCAGGCACCAAAGTGCGCTGGAGAGGGGAAGGGGCAAAGAAGTTTTCCGCCGACTGAGAGCAGCAACAATGGCGCAGCAGAAATGACGACAAAAATGGAAGAAAGAGGCCGAGCAAGAAGGCGAAAGCCGGGACGGTCTCAGGTAAGGATCTCCCCCACAGCAAAATACCGTGAGATCACGGAACGGACTTGCCTACGCGCTCGCTGGGGGGGAGGGGGGGTCCTCTTCTGTATAGAAAAAAGGTCCGCCTCTTCTGGCTCCACGCTATGGCGTGATGTCCGTCGGCTCCACTTCGATCTCAGCTGCAGAGATGGTCTCTGCTTTGTCAGTGCAGGCATCAGCCTTCCCCTGATCCTCGACGAACTCAACCTCCAAGGCGCCCTCGGTGCTGTAGTCCTCCACCGTCTCCTTAGGCAGACTGAGGTCATCCGGCTCCAGCTCCTTCTCCACAAAATCCTTGTCGATCTTGCCCGTCTTGAGGTCGTAGTACACTTTTGCAGCCCGAGCCACCTTCTTCCCCTTCTCATTTTCGCCCATGCCGAACGCCATCATGCCGACAGAGCCGCCCGGCATGCCGTCACCGCCTTTAAGCGCCGATTGCAGCATCGACGCTATGCTTTCGCGCATCTCTGGTGTCATGTTTGCACGCAGTGTGTTTTGCATCTGCGATATGCTGTGCTGATCTATGAGCCCGCTTCCGGGCTCGAAATGGCCGTTGAAGAACTCTGGTACTCCTCCCTGTCCAGAAGAAAGGTTGGGCACCCGTGCTTTGGAGAGAATGTCGGAGAACTGCTTGTAGCGGTCCTCATCGCTCAGAAAGCGTCGCGTCGATGCGAACGGCGCCGCACCAACGCAGCGCATCATGCAGCGACGCATCGCCTCCAACAATTGGCAACAGATGCGTTGACCACAAGAAGGAGATGAAAAAGGCCTGATGCACCGCGGTATGCGCACAAGTGCTCGGAGTGGCAGACCTAATGCGGCTACACAGAGAGAAAACGCACAAGCACGAGCACGCCTTGCGCATGCTGCCATGGCACGCGTGTGCGTGTGCGTGCGTGCGTACAGAACCGAAAAAAAAAAACGGTGGGTTGCACCGCATGGTGAGAGGGGAAAGATGAAGATGCCGTCATCATCGGGCCTATGGGCAAGCACCGAGGAAACGAGGGATGATAACGAAGCAGCCACCACGGCAACTATGCAGTGGACGACAGAGAGGCACTTCCCCACCCCTCTGCCAACGCAATAAAACAAGCGTAAAGAGAAAGGAGGCAAGCCGCAAAGCCCATGCCGAGGCAGCTGACACCGCGCTCGGCATGCAATGCCGTGCGCCTGGGCGACAACACGAATACACCAAAATGTGTTGGTGCAAGGCTGACGTAAAGGAGGCTGTGCGCAAATCTTGTCTGCAGAGAGCGCCCGCGCTTTTTGATTTGTTTGTGTGCATGTGCGCGCGTTGGCCGCATTGACCGTCTTGGTCGGCACAACATAGTGATAGCCTATCCTTCACCTATCGGCACAGAAACGCACATCAATGAATACACATACACGCACAGACCGAGAGAGAGAAAGCCCACTACACCGCCACAGTCCAGGGAAACAAGGCAATCCCTCCATGCCGCACACGCACGCACACACATACACACACGAAAAACAGGAAGAAAAGGATGAATGCCAGCGAGAGAGCCATCCGTCGCACGCCCTTTCTTTTTCCCGTGCATTCTTTTCTTCGCTGAGGGACGGCGTAAAGGCCATGTTGGAACAGAGAGAGGAGTGGGGAGGCTGAATAAGGGAGCCGTTATCGGATAGAAAGACAGATAGACGGGTGTCAAGGGGAGAAGTGCAGACGGGGCGGGCGACAGAATCGCAGAGGCGGAGCAACGGAGTGGATAGCAAAGCTAAACGGTGAAGTTCCTGAGTGCAGCGAGGGGAAAAGAGCAACAAAACGGCAAGCGCGAGATACACGCGCAGAGGAGGGGAACGAAAGAAAGGCACGCAGAGGTACCACTGCCAACTGCTACAATCGTAGCTGTTCCCACCACACGCACAAAAACCATCTATCCGATCTCCCTCAATGCGTCGAGGCCTCAGCACTGAAACGAGTGAGACGCGCATCATGCAGTACCGGATGGGCTGGGATGCCGGGGGAGCTCGAGGACACTTCAACAACCCTGAGCACCGCTCCCTGCGATGTGCGTACACCGGACGCAAATGCTCGCCCATACGCGTAGACATCTTGTAGAAACCGCACATCAACCCGAATCGTGGGCGAATTATTCGACTGAGGCGAGAGCACGAAAAGCCCCTCTGGTCGCACGAGCAGCCGCAGCCCACCGACTCACGGCTGCTCGCCTACGTCTATACCCATGGCTGATCGTGTGGGGAAGCGCAGACCGAGCAGTTGTTCCTCCTCCACGCCTAGCTCGGTGAGTAGCGAAGCGCCTGTCGCCCTGCCCGGCGCGGCTGCGCAAGCGCCTTCCTCCCGTCCCTCCATTGTTCCGTAGCTAGCGTGGCTTCGCGCTGACATGTGGATGGAACTGCTAGCTGAGCGACTGGACATGTCAATCTGCGCCCACGTCCGCTGCGGCGGGTAAGCGGCCGTCGGAAGGAGACGGAAGAACCAGCGTACCACAAAGTGGCGGTGGCGTGGAATGTCGCTCTCCATCCAGTCAGTGTAGCACCGCCGTGGCAGCGGGTTGCCATCGACGTCCTCGCCAGGGTTGTTCAGCTGCGCGTCACCGAAGATCTGTAGGAGATTGCGCTGCACGCCGAGGTCGTAAATGTTGCGGCGCATGTACGACCGGAGTGTTCGCGCGCGGTAGGTCGCCGGGTTCGCATCGCCTCTTGGCGTCGTCGTGTCTGTTTCGACATCTGAGTCCTCTGAAGTTCCGTGAGAGAAGAGACGTCGCTCATTCTCGTAGATGACCATGTCAATGGTGGTAATGTTGTGTCGCGCGTACGTAAAGTGTCGCTTCAGCAAGTACGTGGTCATGGCAAAGAACAATAGGCTCTGGGCTATGCACACCATAACGCCGAAAAATGGGGGGCCGACGTCCAGCTCTTCGGCGATGTTGGCGCCGACACCGAGGCCCTTGCGCGGTGGTGGTGTTTCTGCTGATGCCGCTGCAGTAGTTTTCGGCGTTGGTGCAAGGCCAAAAAGATCTTCTTTCACTTCGAGCACGTAGACGGTGAGCGCAATCGACAGCAACGTCAGCACCCACGCCGTGAGAAGCCACGTGTAAAGAAGAACGAGAAGGTAATTCTTGTAATTGTAGAAGCCGACGCACTGGCCCAGCCACGGGCAGTGATGATCGTACTTGAGAACACAGCAATTGCACCGACTGCAGTGATGGGCACGAGGAGGCTTGTAGGTGGCGCACATGGGGCAGAAATTCAGGTAGTTGTTCTGCACGCTCGTGTAGCTATTCGCCTTGGGATTGAAGAAGAACAGCTCATGTGGAGGCTGATTCGGTGGTAAGACGGCGTCCGCTGGCGGCTGAGCCGACCGGCCAACGCCCTCCCCCATGGCCGCGTCGGCCGCAAACGTCCGCAATCGTCCGTGCTTTTGTGCTCTGAAGCCTGTCCTGCCAGATGGGTAGAGTGCCACCGGCGTATCAGAGCGGGTCAGTGGCTCGTAGAAGGTGCTCAGAGCCAGGGAAGCGCTCTTTGTCGCACGTTGTCGAAACACAGCCGGCACTCGGCCAGGCGGAATGATGACGGCCATGGTGTACGCCCACATATCCATCAGCAGCAAAAACACAGACGTGATAAAGAGCAGCCAGCCCCACAATCTCACGCCGCACAATGTTGTCATGCTCATCGGCGACAAGCGCGACCAGCGGCTGTTCTTCCCTGACGTCGAATGGGTAGCGTTGCCCTTGCTTAGCAACTCATCGGCACTCATGTTGATGAACGGGTGCAGAAAAGCTGTCGCGAGGGCCTCGAGTGTGTTGGGGAAGAGATACGTGTAAAAGCTGTGAGCGGAGTACATGGTGGTGCACACCAACGCTGTGACCACCACTATGTCGCTCCAGCTACGCTCGCAGCAGCACACCATTACCTCACGTCAGTGGAGCAGCCACGCATAAACTAAGAGCAGAGCAAGGGAACTTCTGAAAGCTCGCACGAGTGGCAATAACAAGGCGGTCTGAGATCCTATCCTCGGGGCAACAGCAGCTTCGTGCCGATGATAAGTAGCCTCCGCGATGCACGGCAACCGCACGATGTATTTGATGGCAGCGGCGCAACGAAGAAAAAAAAATAAGAAGTGTCGTCTCGCAGGTGTCGATCTCTATTGGTGTGGTGAGCGGTCTGCTTGTAAAGGGGAGCGACGGCTACGGTGACCGGTCCTTGGCACAAGAGAACACTTCACCCGCCCTTCACTTTCTTTATGTGTCTTTTTCTGCCGCTTTCAACTGGCGCCGCTCAATAGCGAGACTGTGAAGAACAGCGGGTGCTCGTACACGTTGGGGTATCCTACAGCAAACGTCTCGATGCCATTCCTCTGCGCGCCAGGGAGTAGCAGCAGTGTGCAGCACGCCAAAGTGCGCCAGTGGATGAGGAGGGGTAGGATGCAACAATACTAGTGAAAACGATCCTGTCGTGTGCTGTATAGACAGCCTGAGATAGTAGAGGCGAGTTCACACAAGGAGAGCAACGAAGCAAGAGTCGATCAATCTGCGATGAACGCCGGGTTTACTCCGAGAGCGCGACCCGCCACGCAAAGGAAAGTAAAAAGCAGAAAGGGAGCAGCAACCCCAAACCAATGGTCGGATCAGCATAGAAGGTCATGTGCGGGCGTGTTGTACGGGCGGTGACGGTGTTGACAGCGCCACAGACACACGCGTACACCGAGGAGCACGCGCACACGAGGAAAAGCATCCCATTATTGTTGTTTTCCGACACAACGTTGTTTGTTGTCGTTGTAGATGAAAGCACACACGGGCCCCAGAGGAAAGGATGAGAGGAGCGCGAGGAATGGGCGAGGAAGAGAGAGTCGGAGAAGTGAGAAAGGAGAAGCGGAGGCTTCACAAGCGAAATGACAGAGGGAGCAGGAGGGACACGCGAGAGGACCACGGGCACCGTGCTTTTCGCCACCGATCACATTTTGCGTGGCAGCGAATCAGCTCACAAGACGCTCGGGGATGAAACTGAGTGCGGCGAAGCCCCGCTAATTGGGAAGAAAGCGGTCTCTTTCACTTCCCATACCTCAGAGGCCTCGTCCAATAGTCGGAAAAGCTACATGTGCACATCCGCTCACCGAAGAGGTGCATCATGTACGAATGTGGCGTGATGCGCTGGCATTCCCATACGCCTCTCTCACTCCGCGTCGCTGCTGCATTTAATGTTGCCGTTTCGCTAGGCATTTTCACGTTAGTATTTTTCTGTTCGCGGCTTCCGAAGCCACTACAGAGAAGCGAAGTCACAACCGTTTCTCGTGAGCCATCTCGAAAGTCCTGCCAAAAACCGCCCATGCATCACGTCAAAAAGAATAAAGAAAAGGAAAACAGTACAGAGGGAGCAGAGAATAGCGAGGAGCAGGACTAAAGAACATAAACGAGTACGGCCGTCTCTTTACACAGATCCGCACGATCCACCTCCTTCCCGCACCTACACGCAGTCTCAGACGCAACCGCGAAGCCCTTTACAGCGACTTCCTCAAGCACGTGGGCAGACAACAAAGGCATCGCCGACCGCGCATCACGGAGCTTTCTCATCCAATGAGGTTCGGCGACAACACCAGCGGAAAGGAGAAAAACTGGTCAAGTACACACAGGAGGCTTTTGCGTTCTGAGCGTGTCCATTCTACACCCGGAACAAGTCAACGAATACGCGCATGCAGGCACAGCTCGCCGGCCTCTGCTGCACCACAGCGAAATCCTCGCCGTCTAGGGCGGGGCCTCTGCCGTCGCATCCGGGCGTGCGTCTAGCGGGCGCCTCGTGTCCTTCCTCCGCTCCATACTCCCCGTGCGCGCGGCGCGAGCGGCTCCAGGCCCACCTGCCTGGACGGCACGGCCATGATCAAGGCGAGCCGCACCCAGCGTCCTGCTCGAGGGCGGAGCCGGTGGTGTGCGGCGTGCGGGTAACAGGGGGTGGTCTAGGGTCATGCCGGATGAGCTCAGGGAGGAAGTCGGCCGGCCGCAGGCCAGGGCCCTCGGAGACCCTGCACTCTGCCAGCATGTCTGCCGTGCTTCTCCCTGACTCGCTTCAAGCCCCGGCACAAGGCCGGGTGGAGACCCTCCACAGTGGACTCCCGATGACTCCATGGCGTGGCTCGGGGCGCCCTCGCCATGCTTCCGCCGCCACCGCCGCACCAGCCCACCCGGTCGGGCGTACGAGATGGCGCATGCGTCGCACACATGCACTGCGGCGCTGATCCGTGTGCATCCCCTGCGCGCCTTTTTCGCTTATCGCCCACGCTATTCTCGCCCCTGGATGCCGTGCCTGGATGTGATACACCATGCCCGCTGCGGCGGGCAGCACGTGCACACAGCAGCTTTAGGGGCGCAACGGCTGCGCGCGCGTGTATCCTTCGCTGGCGTCCGTAGACCCCACTCACACACACGCGACTCCGAGCGTCGACTGGCCAGCCACTGAGCAGACGTGCTCGTGCGTCCTACACGCGGTGCAAAGATGGAGAGCGAGAAACCAACGCCGAGCACACACGCACTAGCAAGAAGAGAGAGAAAAGGAAAAATGTGGGCCAGCGCTCAAACGGTCGAATAGGAAGAGGCGTCAGGAGCGCGTGTGCGTGAAGATGTGGCAGGCAAGGGTGCCCACGGGGGCAGCAACGCGATGGGAGCAAAGATAGAAGGGAAGGCTATGCGGACGCAGGATCGTCTTTATACGTAAGCGGGCGCGTGCCGTAGAGGTAGGGGCGGGATACGGAGGAGAAGAGGAGATGCGCATCAACGCCACAATCGGCAAGGAAGGTAAGGAGAGAAACCGCCGAAGACAAACAAGGGCAGCGAAAAGTGGGAGAGGCGCAGAAGAGTGCGGCAAGAGCAAGGTGCCCACATCGACTCCGCGTTGCCACTCGCAGTATTGCGCGGCCCATGTGCCACCGCACCAAGAGCAGCAGAGGGTACCCAAAACAAAACGCACTCGTCATTGCAGGAGCAGCGACCAGAAGAGGGCACAAGACGGAGGCCCATCCTAAACCTTTTCCATGATCAGCGCAGTTTGAAATTTCGTTTTTTTTTGCCTTGAAAGAGCTGTGAAACGGCACCGGCCACGCAGAGAGTACCGTTGGTGTCCGACGATGCTGCCTTTCGAGCCCGCAAAGTCCACCACCACCATCACTTCTCACAAGCTGACGCATGCGCACACGCGGGTGCAGATTTTCACGGCGAGCCTTCGAAGTTCTCCGTGGCGCGTAGGCGTAGATCAGCGCCATCCATGTGCGATGATGATGCCCAGAGAAGCCGTATGGAGTCGTCACCAGTGCCCAGTGGCTGCAGGTGATGGCGATGCACGCGCTGGCTCATGGAAAGATTCTCTGCGTCAGCAATGATCGTCTGAGCATCACGTTCGCCAATTGCAGCCATGGCGTACGATGCCGGAGCCGCACTCGCCTTCATGGACGCAGAGATCAGTGCAATCTCTGTGAGGGACGCCTGTAGCTGCCTTACGCGATGATGCATCCACGGACGGGAGAGGGGGCACTGCTGCCATGGTATCTCTGGCGACGTGCTGCAGCGTCGCGCCAACACGCGCCCTGTCATTCCCTGCGGCAGCCCAGCCTTCGTGTTCAGTACGAGAGAGCAGTCATGGTCTCCCCCAGAACGGAAGCACTGCCAGCTGCACGTAGCGCTGCCTAAAGCCGGTGCCTCCGCCTCCTCGTCACGGCCACGTTTTCGGCTAGCCACCACAGACCTGACGCACAGCCACCGGCTGCGCGAGTAGTTGCTGTCAATGGACGCACCAGCATCGCGTAACTTCGCGGCTGCCAGCGGACTTGTAGCGGCAAAGTCGGCACTGCTAAAGAAGGCGAACTTCGGAGTCGATGGCAGTGTCGCGTCGCTGTCCTTGTGAAGCCAACACCTACGACTTCGCCACTGGAAGGTGGCCGCTGCATTATCCGCTGCTGCCTGCAAATCCCCCAAGTCCTTAAATGGAGGATGCAGAACATGAATGGAGGACAGTCGCATTGGCACAGGAAAGATAGGGGCTCGGCGACGGCCTTGCACCCCCAGCGCATGCCACCGCCAGACTTTATCTGTGCAAGACATCGAGAGGTTTGCACGTCCTTTGCCGGGCTTCACACGTGCAGCGTGCAAAAGCGGTGCAGCCCCGTTGAGCGGCGAATAGTGAGCAGCCAAGGCGTGTCTGTCAACATAAGTGACTGTGGGAGACGCACAATCCGCCTCTTTTGCTGAAGCCTCCGATTGCATGGTGGGGTTGAGCCAGCAGCCACAAGCAGCGCGCAACAGGAGGTGTCCGCTACGGCCTGAGCCTCCCGCCACGGCAGCCAGCGAGCCGCACATCCATCGAGTGCATACGAGGTGCAGTGCAGCCGTCTCTCGCAGCTCCCACTGCGGGGAGCCCGAAGCGCCGACCGCCGTGGCGGCATCGCAGTCGCCGCTGCGTCTGCGCAGGAAGAGGTCGGCGTACGCGCGGTCACTGCAGCGTGCGCTCGCCTCCGCTATCCCAAGCAGAAAAGCAATAAAGCCACGACGCGCCATCACCTCGGCATGACCGTCACGTAGTTCAAGGAGTCGTCTCACCCTCTCGCCTGCGTCAGACGGGGGTGCATCGTGCGCGGCAAGGCAGCGGGAGCCTGATCCGAGCGAGACACACACGTAGCGCCGCATTGCCGCTTTCGCGCCGCTCTTCACGGCCCCTCCTTCTTCGGCGCACGGGCATTCAAGGTATGGGATGCTGAGTACAAACGCAGCCACAATAACGGCGCTTTCCTTTCCCTTCGAGCTTGCCCCCTGCTCCGATGTATCCGCCAACGCACAGGACGGCCCCGGCCGCAGTGCGCCGTCCGCCAAAGCTCGATGCCACAGCTGGAGCCACACCGGCTGGGGCTGCGCCTCCACGGCACGGTGCACGGCGCCATGAGGCGTATCGCTCCACAAATGATCGGCAATCCACCTAAGCTGTCCAGCTCTCTCCTCTGGCGTGCTGGCGCCGTTCGCCTCCATAAGGGCAGACAAGTGCGCACTTCGCTCTAGGAGAGAGAGAGACTGGAGGGAAAGGAGTCGCTTACAACGAGCGAAGCATCACCCGATTAGCAGCAGCCGTCACTCGCACCACTTGGAGGGGGAGGGAGGGGGGCACTCACGCGCCAACTCCTCGAAGCGCTGCAGAAAGACGCTCTGCTGCGGCGCCCTACCTGATCACAGCGTCCGCGTTACTGGCAGTGTGGGATGCTCTAGAGCAGCGAGCAGCGCAGTTGGGACCCGGGTGGCTTCGCCCAAACGTGCCCCGTCGACTCCTTCCTGCGCTCGAGCGCTTACGGCCGCCAAGCACACGCCGCGAAGACGCGTGACAACGAATGGGAGAGAGCTGAAAACACCGAAGGATGAAACGGAAAAGAGAAGAGAGGCAGATTAGGGTGTGTGAGGTGGGTATGAGGCGCAGGCACTCGCAGTGTCACTTCGAGAGAGTGTCATCCCCATCAAGCAACGCAAGAGTGCTGCATGATGCCCCGAAGAGAGCCATCACCCTCTTACTGGTCGTGCGCCACACTCCCGGTCTCTATGAGAGGAAAGTGGTGCAGAGGCATCAGCAACGCTCCTGAAAGCCACGTCGCAGACAGCCCTCGCCGCCAGAGGTAAAAACAAGCGGGCAAGCACACCGGCACATACATGCACGCGTGAGCACGACACCAGCAAATGATGTGCCCACCGCCACGAGCCTTCCCCATTTGTGTGGAGAGAGGGGGAGGGAGGGAATGTAGTAGTCCTCTGTGCCTGTGCTGATAAAACGGCACACAAAATCGAGAATATTCAAAGAAAAAGAAGCATTGCAAGCCCACACCCTCCTCCTTCGCGCTGGTGAGTGCAGCCGTACATCACTCTCACAACAGACCGTCTGCACCAAGCACATACGGCCCCCCGCACGTGGCGGGACGTGAAGCAGGGCGTAATCCAGAGAGAGAGAGGGAAGGGGTGAGTCGGGTCGCTCACGGAAGTGTGGGGGAGGTGTGCGCAGGGCAGCTGGGGGACGGTGACATGAGGGGAAACAAGACGAAAGAAATACAGAGGAAATAAAACCGGCAGGCACAATGCACGCGCCGCCGGCGTCGTGTAAAAACTAGCGCATACGCGAGCGGCACCTGGCGTGCGGCAACTAGCTGGCAACGGGCGCGTCATTCGACTTCACCAACACTCACGTTGCCCCGCACGACACCTCGACGCAAACACGCGAGACTACCAAAGTGCATGTCCGCCACACACTCGCGGAAAGTTGAGCATACGCGAAAAAGAGCTCAGCACGACGACATGCTTTGCCGCAGTCGCCCACGTCCCAGAGCAGCGAAAAAAACTAGAACGTTGCCGAACATGAGGCCCGCGAACCGGCAGTGAACACGATAACAGTTCAAAAAAGAAAACAAAACCTCGCATCACATGAGCATACAAGTCGCTACGAGACACAGAACGGCGCCCAAGACGACACGCTCCTCCGCTACTCGCCCTCAGGTGGTACCTTCCCCATCTCCGCCCAACCTCACTCGCGTTGGTGTGCATGCGCTTCAGTTTTAGGAAGACGAACTACGACTAACGTGCGATTTTGGAGCCGATGGCAGCCTCGCAGCCGAAATCCGCTTTGGTAGAGCACACCGCTCACAGAGATCGGCACAGAGACATGCATGATCAGATGCGCAGCTCAAAAACAAATAGCCTCGCATGGTCGGCACGTCGATCCCCTCGACGAGCCTTTACCCGCTCTGGGCCCTCCGTTGACGCTTACGGATGTGCTCCTTGTACTCCTCCAGTGTACGAAACACCGACTTCGCCTCCGGTGTCGCCATGCCAGCCTCTGCCAGCCCATTCAGCAGCGGAAAGTGGGCAAAGAGATCGTACCCACCACTAAACTCCGGCATAAACGCCTTTGCGCGGACCAGGAAAGGTAGAATAGCCACATCGCCAGCGTTCATCCGCTTGCCGCCGAAGAAGGGGCCCTCACCAAACGGGTGCTTCGCCAGCTGCTGCTCGAGCTCGCCAGCAGCCCACTGAAGCTCAGCCTTCGCATCCTCGCCACCACGGATGATCCACGACATCAGTCCTCCAACGAAATACCCAGCGTTTTCCACGAAGAAACCCACCTCGTACTCCTTCTCCGCGTCCCCACGCGGCACCAGCGCACTACCCTTCGTCGCCACGCAGTCGATGTACTGAACAATCAGCTGCGACTCGTGTACAGCCTCGCCGCTCGGTGTAAACAGCGCAGGCACCGTATCGCGGGGATTGATATATTTGTACCACTCCGGCTGTGGATGCAGCGGCACCTCCACTATGTGCATCTGGAACTTGCGCAGCTCAGACGCGAGGCGTGCGCGGTCCACAAAAGGACAGAAAAGATTGCTGTACAGGACGTGCCCACCATTGGCGCCCATCATTGGCGCGCTCTCCGGCACCAGGTGGCGGTAGTTCTCGATGCACTGCGCCGCCGTCGGCGAAGTCTCACGCACAGACGCGCGTTGCGCAGCAGCGGCCCACAGCGCCTTCATCCGTGGCGCCTTGCAGAACACGTCGTACCCGGCGTAGTACATCAGAGCAGGTTTCAGCCGCACCAGGAACGGCACAAGCGCAACGTCCGCCATCGTGAACTCGCCGTCGCAGTAGTATGGCCCCGTCGTCTGGTTCGCCGCGAGCAGCCCGTCCACGTACGCCGCGTTGTCATCCATGGCCTTGCGCTTTTCACCACTCAGCGGATCGCGGAGCAGCCCGTGCGCAGCGCCAATGAAATCGCCGACCTGTGCGAGGAAGAACTCAATCTGGTGCCGTTGCGCTGCCGAGGAACCCATCAGCGCGCCCGCGGGCGCGCCACTGTTGTCCAGGTACTGCGCGATCAGCATCGACTCGAACATAAACCGCTTATCCGCATTGCCGACTTCCAGCGTCGGCACTGTCTCACGCGGGTTAATCTGCTTGTACCATTGCGGCATCTCCTCGCGCAGCCCAACAGCAACGCGATCGTATGAGACCTGCTTCTCCCGTGCGACGATCTCCACGCGGTGGCAGAACGGGCACGTTGCCGACACGTATAGCTTTAGCGCGCGGGCGGCCATCCTCGACGCCAGGCACGCAGTGGCTTAGTTGTGGATCGACGGTGCAAGATGAGTGGGGAGCGTCAGCAGCAACACGCAGCGGGCGCACTTCTAACGGGAGAGATGGTGAGAGACCGTAGGGGAGAACAGAAAAACAAACAGAGAAAAAAGATGGGCTGGGGAGCGGAAGCGAAAGGGCTGCAGGGAACCTGCTTGCTGTGGTGCTCGGCTGACAGGCAGCAAACACATCCACTCACGTGGACAGCACCAAGCGAGCGAGAAAAAGGCGGGAGATGATGGAGGGGGGGGGAGATGCGGGGTGGGGAGTAGATGAGACGATTGGAGACGCGTACGCGTGGGCTCACTTCGCCTCGCACCGCCGGAGGCACAGGCGCGCCGCGCGCGAACGGGGTGGCGCAGATGGGCGAAATGGGACGCAATGCAGCACCCAGAGAGCCGATGGGATCACTGCGCTGCAAGTCCATAAAGCAGGGAGTGGAATAGGTATGCTACACGCGCCGCTTATGCTCATGGTACGGCCACCGCGAGCATTTGCATGCCTGTGTCCGTGGGCAGGGCCATACATGCTAAACAGGAATATCTGTGAGGGTAGGGGCCGCAGGCATCAGGCGCATGGAGCGGAGCTGAAAAGTTGTGTATTCGCTAGAAAACCGAGCTCGTCGATTTCTGTTGGCCTCTGATCGCCATCAGCAGCCGCTGTCAAGCGGCGCTGTCCTCGTCAGCGAGGCGTCGAAGGAGAGTCTCGGCAAGGTAACGCGTGTGGTTTCGGCTGAGGCGCGCGTCGAGAACATCTTCTTTGTAGTAGGCGTTGAGGACCGCAGAGTCCCGGGTGGAGAGCATAGAGTGCTGCATTGTGCGCCAAAGGCGCCTGTTTGCTGTGCCTTCCGTCAACGTCTCCGGTGTAGCCGTGACGGAGGCGACGTACTCGGACGCCTTCACGGGACTCACGCTCCAGAGGGCTGCCACAAAACTGCACAGCGGTACTAAGAAACGCTGCACATGTGGGGTCTCGTGCTGCGCAAAGGGCGCGCAGGTGCCATGCTCAGAGCCGATACCAATGTGCAGACGAGAAGGCCCGCTGGTCGAGCGTGTAAACAGCCGCAGCGCGTCCTCCAAGGTGGCGATGCCGGGCATGGCGAGGTTAGATGTCGGTGGGCGTGCGTTGCCTGACTCCGCGGCATCAGTGCACAAGCGCACGACACCGAATGGCAGTGCCCCACATGCTGATACAACAAGAACATCCGTGGAGTCCAGATGGCGATGAGACTGGGCAACGCGAGCAACCGCCTCACCCCACATCACTTCGGGCACATGCGGCTCGAGAAGTGCGCACCGCACAGGATAACGGGCATCACCAAGCAACAATCGGTCGCACCACACCCCCATATAGTCCACCACCCGACTCGAGTCCCATGTTTGTGGGCTGCGGAGGGTCTCGGTGCGGCCAAGCCGGCCACGTCGCGCCCGCATCGTGTAAGACTCGTAAAAGTTGCGGGCACGCCCCTGCCGATCGCGTGCATGCGCCCGTGTGGTATCCGGGTTGTGTACATCGCTCGGAGAGGGACGGCATTGCAGCAGCAGGTGCTGCGAAACGCGTGTGGCAACAGCGCCGCGGCTCTCGCGCGCGTCTAAGCCTTCGACGAACCCCAAGCACACGATCACCTTTTCCACGCGCGGTTTGGTCAGCGAAAACTGAACACGCTGCCCTGCCTTCATGTTCCAGGCGCACAACGACCCGCAAGTAGCGTGTGCCACTTCCGTTTCTTGTGTCTTTGTGATCCTGTCTCACCGTTCGTGATGCACCTCTGTGTCCACACGCACTGAAAGCGAGGCGTCGCTGTCGCCTTTCGAGGTTATGTGGGAAAGGATGAAGGAACCGAGGGAAAACAGATGCCCCTTGAAGCTCGGCGTCCAGGGTTCAATCTTTCCCGCTGTGAGCCAGGCTCAGGCAACGTAGCCGCGCCTAGCAGACGTTCTTCTCGAACTCCTGCGAAACCACTGGCAGAGGTGCAGCTGCGTATGCTGCAAGCGGGCGGATGTGTGGAGGGGATGAGGGAAGAGTTCGGTTTGGCCAACTTCAAAGGTGAAGAGACGAAGTGCGGCAGCCGCAGTGTAGGGGGAGGGCGAAGGCAGCACACAGACACCAAGCGAAGAAGACGGCGGAGGCACTACAGCACTCAGACACGGGAGGTGAGGAGTTGGAGATCTGACCTGTAGCGCGCGCCATCACGGCACCGTACCGGGAGCCGCAGCGAATGAAATAGGCACTCAGAGACGGGCAAGAAAAAGAGAGAGTTGGAGGAGGGGAACGACAACATTGTGCTGCAGCACGCCCTCACCAACAGGAAAGGCAGAGGAGGGAACAGAGAACACCAATGAGTGATGTGCATGGGACGGCCTACATGATTAACGCTCCGCGCACCCGTGCGTCACCTGATACGCTCCCGTAGAGGCGGAAAGCTCATAGTTGAAGTTCTGCCAGTGAGCAGCGCATTCGAAATTCGACGTTGCGGCGCATCGAAGAGAGACGCAAAACGCCAGTGCGCGTGGGTTCTGTCACCAATGCTCTCGCCACTCTGCCAACTGTGGTCGCTGCTTCTCTTCTGTGCTCGACTCAGCTATCCCTCCTACCCTGCCTCCTCACAGGTCCCTACGCGTCGCGCACCCCCTTTCATGGTTCGCCTAGGTCTCGTCGATCTGAAAAAGAACCAATGCGCAGGAAAAAGGGGGCGCCGTTGGTAACACACGAAACACAACTAAGTGAGCGAGTACCAGCGGCACTGTGCCGAAAGCCCTGGGAGGGGGTGAAGGTTGACCAACGAAAACGCCGCTGCACAACATGTTAGCATCCAAGCACGAACACCGCCACCAGAGGTTGGACACTCAAAAACATGACAGTCGAACTGAGAGACGCGACACGGCGGGAAGCGCACACGAGCAGACGGCTTCGGGCTGCTCAGGAAGCTGCGTACTCGGTACTGTTGAACGCGCAGCATGCACCTCTACAGATACTCGAACAGACAAGCATACGCGTCTGCTGCAAGAGCGTGAGAGGAGCCTGTGATCTCGTACAGATCAAATCGCGCGTCTGCACAGCATGGCTGGTTTCGCTGCTCCTTGTTAAATCACTGCCTTTCATCACTACACGAGAGTAGCGCGGACGTGGTTCACAAGAAAAAATAAAGAACCGAGGTGATAAAGAGGGAAGAGGGCTGCCAGGACTGCCGCGCATCACCGACGGGCATCACTGCGCTGCTGCCGAGTCGTTGGGGACGTCACCCTGCGCTATCGCTTTCTCGCGGCGCGACTTCTCGGCCTCCGCCTTGCGCGCGCGAAGCTGAGCATCACGGGCATCTCGGATCTTGCGTCTCGTGTTGATGAGTACGGTATCCTCGCGATCTTCGCGAAGGTACAGCGTAGCTCCCTCCAGTTCAGAAGCCTGCAGTTCCGTGATGCAGCGGGCGGCATCTTCGGGGACAGCGAACTCCACCATGCCCCGACCTCCAGAGAAGAGGCGGCAGAACGTGATGTCGCCGGCCTGCCGGAGGTGGTCCTTCAAGGTGTGCCATGTGGTTTCGTCTGATAAGCCCGACACCTGCACGCGCTGCCCAACTAGCTTTTTTACCCCATCGACCTCCACCTCAACCGCCGTAAGCGTCAGCGGGTCAACTCGGCGCACCGGTGGTTGGAAGCTGGGCGGTGCTGCATTCCAAGCCTCCTCGTCAGCGGCGGCTGGCTGTCCCCATACGCCACCACCACTGCCACCGCGGCCGCGCCGAAAGTTACCACGCGCACCGCGCTGCCGGCCTCCGGTCGGAGCGTCTCTCCAGCCACCGTCACCACCCCAGCCCGACTGACCGCCGCCTCGCCCACCGCCCCAGCCATCAGAGCTCTCCTTAGCGCCCCAGCCGCTCTTTCCACGCGACCCGCAACCGCGGCCGCGACCGCCAGCGCTGCCCCAGCCGCCTGCGGAGGTCGAGTTACCAGCGCTGCCCCAGCCGCCTGCGGAGGTCGTGTCGCCAGCGCTGCCCCAGCCGCCTGCGGAGGTCGAGTCGCCAGCGCTGCCCCAGCCGCCTGCGGAGGTCGTGTCGCCAGCGCTACCCCAGCCGCCTGCGGAGGTCGAGTTGCCAGCGCTACCCCAGCCGCCGCCACCACCGGTCTTACCCCAGCCTTGCAGACACACAGCGGTCGCGCGGGTCAGCAACGGTGCAAAGCTGCGGCGCAGCATTCTTTCGCTGTCTTGCGCTGCTCTCACTGAAAACCAAACACGAATCGTACGTGTAGCGCAGGGCCCACTCGTGCCCACGTCGTCCCAGAGTAGGCGCCCGAGCACGAGATGTGGCAAAGTGCGCCTGATGATGCAAACGCCCTCCCCCAATACAGGTGTGAGGCTTTCGCAGCGATGACGGCGCGGAGCGCACAAAACCTCACCGATAGAAGGCTGCCTGTGCCGCTGCGTTTCACTCACGCTCGTTGTTACGTGATTTGACGCGATTCACTTCGTTCGTTTCTGTGTTTCGCTTGCGCTATCTCGCTCTCCAAACGTAAATCTACCACGGCTTGTGCGATTGGGAAAGAAGTAGGGATGAGAAACGAGACAAGCACATGCATGCATACGCTGCCAGGTAAGGTCCCGCAGGCACGCGCACGTGCACAGAGAGAAAGAGATGTCAAAAAAAAAAAGGAATGCAGGAGGGACGCAGTAAAGGCAGGAGAGAAGTCTAGTCTTGAGATGCAGAAGAGGCGCTACGGTCATGTCTCAATAATCTATGACACTGCGCGCAACAGCTGGGCCCTGTACACTGACCGAGAAACGAAGGGGAACAAGGGGAGGCCAAGTCAGGCGGTAGGTGCGAGTTTCACACGCCTTGCTCCCTCCCTGCATACGTCTTTTGTCCTGAAGGGAAGGCTGACATGGCAAGTCGCCCTTCACTGTCAGTTCACGAAGGAGACCTCCTATGAACGTTTTCTTCTTGTCGCTGTGAGAGAACAGCTCCCATGGTATACGTTGGAATACCAGAGCCATACTTTCCTTCCGCTCCTGCGCAACATTCTTAGAAATACTCGGGCCGCCTTCCTCTGCCACCATCATTCCTGTGAACGTTCGTGTCTCACTACTACCATTCCTTGGCCAGCGCGCAAGAGGGGAGAGATGGCAGCAGAGGAGGAGTTGCACCGAGGCCATCGGGGAGTCACAGAGTATTCGTCTCAACCGATTCGACTTCTGGGTTATGGGTGCGGCCGGGGCGCTAAACACCGATGGAACCATACCACCAGGGATGGAGTGCATCTTTCATGCAGGAGCATCGATGTGCCTATATGCCTGTCCTTGTGTACGGGCAGGAGTGCGGCGCCACCCGTCCTTTCAGCTTCTAGTCGCACCTGATGGAGGCATGAAGGGGGTCGGATAGGAAGGTGAGGCGTACTCTGGGGACACGGGCAGTGGAAACAACGAGAAGGGGTCACCGTGTGGCACTGAGGCCCATTCTCAAAGGAAATGTAAACTAGAAGGAAAGCTGCTACTTAGAGATCCCGCTTCTAGTGGGCAACGAAAACTTGATCGTCCTCCCTCCCCGATCCTGTCGCACCGCCATGTCCGGATAGCAGCGTACAAAGGTTGCACAATACAAGACACCCACAAAAAACTCACAAGAAATAGAGAAACAGGGTGTCTGCTGCTCCCGCGCGCATGAGGCTGGTGTACTCTCTTGGCGTGGAAAGGAAAAGAGATAAGGGGGCAAAGAGAAGAAAGAGCGAGAGTGAGTCGTCGGCATTCATGGTCCACAGAACGGATCCACTATCATACATATGTATCACTGCCATCACCATCATCGCCAGAGCCGCAGTCCGTGTTGACAAGAGAAAGAGACGAGCCAGGAGAGGAGCTGGGGCAGCAGAGCGATGGCGAAACTGCGAATAACAGGAAACGAAAACAAAACAAAGATGAAGAGAAGCCAGCGAGCGAGAGAGAGAGAGGTTAACAGGAAAAAAATCAAAACGGCCCGACTATCCGCTTCAAGAACGACGATTAAAGGCGGGAAGGCCAAGAAGGAACGTGTTAAACGCATACTAAAAGGGCGAGGACACCAATAGAGAGCAAAACACAGCTGATGGGCATCGATCGAAAAACGAAGAAGGGCTCACCAAGTTTTACTCTAATTCAACATGTGCACATTCGCTGCCACACAGCATGAGCCAAGCTCCGCTCGGCCCCCGGCGTGCCACAGGCCCCATCGCCTGGCGCGAAGCAGCCCGAGACACGCACGCATGCAAGCAATGCCCCGACCCAGCCACCTCAGCACGGCCCCCGTCTCGAGCTGCGCCCACCCCTCCCCGCTCCGCGGGTCGCCTCATAGCCGCTCCCCCATCATGCCGGTCGCCACCCCGGGTGCACCACCACAACCACCCCCCCGTCCCTACACCTCGGCGTGACGCCCAGGCTGCCCCAACCAGTAGGCAGTGCGAGGGGCGCGTGAGATGCACTCGAGACATGCTGGCACCTCGGCCCATCGCATGGGTGGCGCAAGCGTGCTCTCTGTCGCCGGTCGCTCCGACGCATCCCCGTCCAGGACCTGACCGCCGACATCCGCAGTGATACGTCGCACCCACCTGCCTAGGCGGCAGGCGCTTCACCCTGTCATCACCAGCGGTGGGCTCGGCATTTCGCAGGCACAGGAAGGGAGGGCTGCTTGGCTTCCCCGCCCCCACTCCCTCCCCCGCGCCGACAGAGCGAGTAGGGGTGTACTGAGCACCGAGATACCACGCACTGAGGTGTCCTAAATGATCACGGCGAAGAAAGGAAGGAAAAACAAAGAAAACAACAACGCCATTAGCACTAGGAAGTCTCTCTCACCTCTGTTCACTCGTTCTCCTTCGGCGTGGCTGGGGAGAACAGACGGGAAAGAAGGGAGGGGCGAAGGAACGGCAGAAGCGCAAGGGGCATCGAAGCAGTAGCTGTGGAGACACACGCGCGGGCGCACATATCCCTTACTCAATGCACACGTAAAGAGAGCAGAGAGAAACAAATGTGCAGCAGCGGGTGAAGCATTATATTAGGCTCACGCATTGGTGTGGTGGGAGTGCGTGTACATACAATACAGCCCCCACGTCTGGTTCAGATCGGAGGCCGAAGGAGGAGCGTGTGTGTGCGTGTGAGAATAGCCACTCGTGTCGCCCAAATCGTAAAGGAATTTGTGACAGTTGCGAAAATCATCGCTGCAGTGGGTAATGCAGCCCTGCAGCTTCAACTATGTCTTTCGCCGTAGCCAAAGTATCTCTCCACGCGCGCATCCCGAGCACACGACAGAGCCCTCATAATTTGGCCTTTTGTTGGTGTGCACCGCTGCCACGCGCGCCACAAACCGCAGCCGCAAGCCTATGCCCACCAGCAGCGCGTTGTGGATCAGCCGCAGTCACTGTGTCACCTTCCCTCTCACGTGCGCTTGGAATGAGACGGTGTGATGGTTAGCCGTGGCGCTCAATGGCATTCAGCACCGTGTACTCCACGAAGGGCTCATCGCGGGCACGCACGCGTTCTACGATCGAGCAAGCCAGCACCTGTCGCGCAAAGTAACAACCCGCACACCCAGGCAGGTGGGGGAGGAGCAGACGTCGAAAAAAAAGAAAAATAAGGGAGAAGCGACGGCATAACGGAGGCTGTGAGTTGCGGCGATCACGTGCGACGCAGTGGTAAAAGCCTTGCGCGATGTCAGGCTGCGACAACTTGACGAAATCACCGCGAACGGCGCGAAGGCCGTCCCTCCTTTTGGGTGCTGCATGCGTTTTCATTTATTGGCTGAAACACAGGGATTATCACATCAGCGCCCCACAGACCTCGGTCAAGTAGCGCCTCTTCCAGATCAAGTTTTCACAGGTGGACACCCCTTTCTCGTTGATAGTAGTCCCTTTCTACAGCGTGTGCAGGGGCTGCTTCATGCTAGCGTCCTCGCCGTCCACCTTCTTAGAGCGATGCAGGATGTAAGACATAATCCCGCTCCACACCACCTGCACGCCAGACGAGTAGGCGAGGCGGAAGTGGCCTGGGATGTAATAGAACATCGGGAGCCAGTTGAGCGACCAGAAGGCCAGCGCATACTTCATGATGTCGGGGAAGTCGTAGATGAGTTTGCGCCTCACATCCACCGACACGCACGTGAAGTATTCGTGGAAGTTAAAGTTGTGATTGTCGACGATGCGGTAGTAATAGCCCATTTTGTGGATTGTGGTCTGATCCAGCTCACTTATGGTGTTGCGGAAGGGGCTAAACACAAAGCGAAAACGCCCGGTGCCCTTCTGCGCGTCAGTCATGCCTGCGTCGTCGTCGCCGGCCACCACGACATGCTCTTGAGCCTTGGGAACCGTATTCATCGGAATCGCCATCACGCGCCGCCGTCCATCGCGGCCGTCGCGGTATATGAAGAAGTGGTCCATGGCGGTGACGTAGGTGAGGTAAATCGGGCTTGTCAGCTGCGCCGCGATGTAGCTGAGAAACCCCTTCCCAATGGCTCTACGCTTGGTGATGGCAGCCGGATTGATGAGGCGGTCCAGATGGCGGTACACCCACAGGAAGTACGGTACGCCGAAGAGAAAGGTAAAGCTGCAGAAGATCATGCTGCGACGAAGGTCAAGAAGTATGGTGGTATTGCCGCCCGCCGCCGAGGAGGAAGCCGGCGGCGACGCATTTTTCGTCGCCCCATCAGCAGGGGACGGCACCGCCGTGCCACGATCCGCTTGGCATGCACGCCATCGCTGACGAGCGCAGAGAAACGGAGACTGAACGGTTATTAGGAACGGTGAGTTCTGGCTCTCGTTGGGCAGCCGCTCACGCGTCAGAGGTGGGCGCGACTGCAGCCATGGCTCGTAGATTGTCTGGCACACAACATCCCCGCAAAAGCCGATCGTGGTGCTGAGTGCCATGTTGGTGCGGAGTGGGTACTCCTTAAGGTAGTAGGAGAGAGAGTGGAGAATGAACTTCATGGCGACGGAAAGCAGCGGCAGAGCTGCAGCAGAGAAAAATATCTACGGGCAGAAAAGGGTGTGAGCAAGTGAGCAAAACAGATCTGCGGGCCCCGCGTACCTCGAGTAAGAAAAACGTCAACAAATACAAGCACACTGGCAAAGAGCAGCGGCAAAGGCCTGCACCGCCAGCACACAAAACTATGGGAAAGGAGGGAGCTCGGGTGTGTTGTGGCACGAAAACAAACACAACGGTGAAGGGCCCGCAACGGCAGCAGCAGAAGCAGCCACACCGCACGCCGAGAAGAGTCCACACACGCACGCACACACGCCAAACCTCCAGGAGTGAAAGAGTACGCAGCTTATATGAACGCAACAAAAGGCACAAGCAGGGAGCACAGGGGCGTCCCCTTCTTCTTTGCACACGATGGTGTGTGTGCCGGTGTGCCGGTGCGCATCGAGAGAGGCGGAGTGCCAAGGAGATCGAAGGGAAGCGGAGGTAGGAGGCATGAAAAACTGAAGGTTGGCCGGCATGAGGGAACAGGACCGATAAAAGCGGTGCGCTACCGCAAACGAAAATAGGGGAAGAAAGAGACGACGCGTGCGCGTGTTTCTAAGTGATACGTGCGTGGCCTTCCCCTGTGGCAGCGCTCCATTACTTGGTCACGTTCCTCTTTTTTACTAGCCGCTTCTCTCTCCCTTTTCACCCTTCCTCGATCGCAGTCCTCTCCAGCATCACCAGTAGTAGCGCGAAACAGGTATGCCGATGTCCGAAGAGAGAGGAAGGCAGCTAGCTGAAAGAGTATGGAAACACTCTTCTGATCCGCCTTCGTTGTTGATGCTACGGATCCTTGCGTTTTCTCGAGCACCCACGAACACCATGCATGGCAGAGCGAAACAAATCGGGGTCGTCTCTGCCGACGCCATGCGCGTTGGGAGTCACAAGAAAGGGTCTGCCGCCCCCCCACCCCACCGTCTTCCATTGCACCAGGCGTCCCCCCCCTTTGTTTCATTCGCATCGTCTCTTTTCTTTGCGCCGTGCTGTCCTCCGGTACGCAATCGTATCCATTAACGTTCAAGGCGAAGTGCTGGTAGCCATCGCCTGTGTACCCTCCCACCTGCCCGATCACGCACACAAACATAGACAGCGACATCAACACAAGCACAAACGCGCACACACATACACACACGCTTCCTCAAGATGGAAGCCACGCTGGGGTCCACAGACGCAGTCGACTGTCGTCACCTCCTGTGACAATACAGTTGGCCCACGGGCTGGCGGCAAGCCCCCTTTGCATAAAGCTCGGCTGTGTTGTCACAGTGCAGTCCACCGCCCCAGTGTACACGCAGTAGCTGTGCACAGCGAGAAGAGTAGAGTCGTGGCAATGCACGTGGCTTTCGTTGGCGGAGAACACGGCCCGTATGCTGCGGCATTCACACTTGGTGGGCTCGCCGAAAGAGGTTACCTCTGGGCTTTGGTAGTTGCGCGACGTTGCATGGAGCCGCCTAAGGTCCCACAGGCGTGCCGTAGAGTCCATACCCGCCGTTAGCACAACGTTGCCTGTTCGGCTGTACACGACGCTTGTGACAGGCACGCCAGAATGCGCGTTCTCAGCACGGTAGATCACGCGCCCGCTCACGCCGTCGTAAAGCATCCAGGTACCATCAAGGCTTGTGCTCATCATGGTTCGCCCGTCAGGAGCAAAGCAAACCGACGACAGCGCCGCGCTGTGCTGTGCCCCACGGTCGGTGGGCCGGTACGAGGTAGCTGTAGAGCCGCTATCTTCGCTCTCCCATTGTGGCCCTGTGTGGGCAGTCGAGGACGCGTAGGTCCCAGGCGGCGTGAGCACCTTCTCCGTGCGTACGTTGATCAGCCGAGGCAGATGGTGATTTGCTGCCACAACAATGTACTCGCCAGACGGGTGAAAAGAAGCGTCGCGAATGGGGACGGTGTCGTGAATCTTCAGCACCACCTTCGAGTCAGGATAAGCGTAGTTTCGCAAGTAAAGAATGCCTTCGCGTCCGCCAGAGAGCACAATTGGTTTCGTGGGGTGGAAGCGCATCACCTCGACTGACTGCGTATGCTCGTGAAAGCGCCGCACCATCGCAAGCTCCGTTACCTCGTTGGCATTGCGGATAGCGGACCCTTTAGGAGCGGTCTCACCACTGCCGAAGCTTCCAGCGTCACGGCTGCCATCAAGCGCCCTCGCGCGGTTCGCAGCACGCGCCTCGTCCAGTGCGCTTAAATCCTCAATCGTCTCCAGTGAAAAAATGGCCGCAAGTCCGTTGGTGCCGGCGCACGCAACGTAGGCGCCATCTGGAGAAAAAGAAATGTCTCGCACAACGCCGCCGAGAGAAGCTGACATGAAGCGCTCTCGCATCCGCAAGCATCGACGTCCCACCAACCAGCGGCTGGACAACGACAGCGGCATGTACAGTTTCGATGCGCTCAGAAAGCGTTCCACCACCTGCGTGAATTGAAACTCCTCCTCAGCACGCCGCTCCATTTCATTGACACTTAGTCCCGCCGCCACGACGCGTGCGAGGCGGTCGCCTTCATCCTCCACGTTACCCACCACGACCCCGGTGGCGTCACAGACGGCAGAAGCAGCGGCCAGAAACCCGTCGTGGTGAAGCTGGCGCACCACCATCTGATAAATCTCACGAGAGAGGGGATCGACGAGAACGCCTTGCCGAGGTCGCTTGCGGTGAGGTTGCGAGCCGCCGGCCATCACCTCCGTGTGTGGGCGGCCAGTGGCCGTTGTGGGTGGCGCCACTGTCTCCCCGGGCCTGCCCGCGGAGCTCGCCGCCGCGCCGCGAATGTCGAGTGGGGCAGACATCGTACGCAGAGACAGATAGAAGGCTGGCAGGTCGGAAGAGGTGCCGCCACACGATGCGAATGCGGTAAAACACAAGGAGAACGAGGAAAGCGGCGAGCGTGCCAAACAGCCTTCACAGACTTCGCACTGCCCTCACACTTTCTCTACGTGCTTTCTTGTTTTCGCAGAGGAAAGATGAAACGTGTGGCGAGTGGCAGAGGAGTGGAGAGAGATGCGAATATGCTGCTGGCGGTGAGTCTCAGCGGGTCCTCCGTCGGTGCACTGCAGGACCACACCACACACACCTACCGCAAGACCGCGCACACGTGCGTCCACGAGAAGGAGGAGGATAAACAGTTGAGGGGCAGAATATGTGCAGGAAACACGGATCGCGGTTACCTCTACAACACATGAATACGCAAAGCATGAACAGAGGCGGAAGAAACCGGTGCGCGACGCGCTGCCACATGCAGCGAGACATACCATATCCCGCTACACAGTCAGCAGCACTGCAGCGGGAGCGGAAGAGGAAGCACAAATTTGAGCGATCTTTTCCATCCTAGCAAGCATCCACGCAGAGAGTGAGGTGTTCCGTGCCACAGCCTTCGCGAGAGAGAAGTAGCTACGAGAGGCGCACGTCGGGCACAAAGTACGCTGAAAGCTCCCCACTCACTGGCAGAGATGTCAATCGTTTCATTCGGTGAGCACGCAACATGCACTCTGCACCCAAACAGGAGACCCCCGCCTCTGCTCTTTCATCTCACTCAAAAAGAAGCGTGTGGTGCACAAAAAAAGCTTCCCCAGCAACAAGGAAAAGCTCAGCATCGGCTCCGTAGATGTAAAGCACCTACAGCACAAGAGCGTCCGGCCGTCACGTCGAAAGAAATTCGTCCGTGGCTTCAGCAAAAAAAAGGCCTAAGAGGCATGAAGAAACCGTGCGAGCATCCTACCATTCAGGATATTGCACCTCCGCGTACCTCCTCTACCTTCACTTTCAACGTCGCCGCTGCAACAGCCCTATGTCACCAACCCGACTTTCCACAAGGGAACACACAGCTCGCTTCCAAAAAGAAAAAGTATGCAGAGCCCTCTACTGCACGTACGCGAAAACATATATATCCGTTTACTGTCCCAAACGCAGACATCTCTGACGACGTAACCCTGGCACCGAGCCACACACATTCATCAAAACAGCAACCGCACACAGCACCCAACGGCCATCAGCTGGTAGTGCATGTTATCCTTGTATCCGCACAGTGCGCAGCGGTCCACCGCCACGCACACGTCAGAGTGAGTATTGATGTGTCTGCATCATCGCCGCGGCCCGCGCACATCCCCTCCTCCGCACAACAACCAGCACCGCACACGCGCGCCACCACACGCAGAAGCCCAACGCGCATCAGAGATTGTTCACCCGTGAAATACAGTAGTTCGTCAGGCGCGCACAGCCGGCGGCTACGCGACATGCGTCTTCGCACACTCTGTACATCATCACACGCGCGCTCAGTCGCAACACACGCACACGCAGCGCGCATCTCGCACCACCGATTGGACACAGTCGCCAAGGGCGCAAGGGCGGCATCCTGCCCGGAAGGTGCAGGCGGCAGCAGTAACGGCATCGGCACACATGCACACGCACTCACGCACGCATCAGCTGGTGTTCTTAGAGGTTATACAGTCGCTCACGGGCCACGAAGGCTCGGTAAATGTGCAAACAATAACTCATCCAGTCATCACAGCGTGCCGTGCACGCACACGCACGCATGCACGCGCAGAACGTCATCCTCGGATATCGGTGTAGTATAGTATTCACTTGCATCGCATGTAATCATCGACGGTCGTTAGGTGGAAGACGCAATGTAATCATGCAGTTCCGCAAAAGCGGTGCCGGCAGCGACGCTCGAGCTCTCCACATCGCCCATACGGCGGCGCCAGGACGCGCCGCAAGACACCAGCACCACGGCCAGCACACGCCGCGCGGCGCCCACACACCACACCCGGGGCCAGCAACCCCACACAGCACCCAACGGCCATCAGCTGGTAGTGCATGTTATCCTTGTATCCGCACAGTGCGCAGCGGTCCACCGCCACGCACACGTCAGAGTGAGTATTGATGTGTCTGCATCATCGCCGCGGCCCGCACACATCCCCTTCTCCGCACAACAACCAGCACCGCACACGCGCGCCACCACACGCAGAAGCCCAACGCGCATCAGAGATTGTTCACCCGTGAAATACAGTAGTTCGTCAGGCGCGCACAGCCGGCGGCTACGCGACATGCGTCTTCGCACACTCTGTACATCATCACACGCGCGCTCAGTCGCAACACACGCACACGCAGCGCGCATCTCTCTATCGTTGTGTTATGTGGTGGAAAAGTGACGAAGTAAGAGACGGTGCACGTGCACTTGTTTTGGTCAACAATATCGAGTCTCTCGCCTATGTATCGTCGCGTTTCCCACGTTCCAACACCAGTTTCAGGGGGCACAAGAGCCAGCAAGCCACTCTACTAGACGGTGACAGCGTGGACTGTGCATGGGCACAGTGTGTGTATTCTCATCACTTCTTAATCCCTCAGCGGCGCCGCAACCAGGAAGGCTTCAGTGGGGAGGGGATTCCCTTTTCTGCCCAACTCCGTTTATCTTCACCTTTCTCCTGATACAGAATCGTGGGGCGCTCCGACCGATGACCAGCGGCTGGGAGAGGGCGGAGCGAGACATTCGTAGGCAGTGAGGATCCATCGAAGAAAAAACAAACACAAAACATGGATGAATCCCTGAAGGAAGAAGCCTCCATCATGGCTGCGGTCTGGCACAGCATCCGCACACGGATACCTGCTCGATGCACCACCAACATACACACAAGAGTGCGCAGAGGGGCAGAAGCAATGAAAAGATATATATAGTGCACAAAGAAGGGTCCTTAGCAGCCCCTTTGATGCAGCTCACGGGCTCCTGCCACTCTCAGCGTCTGTACATATATCTGCCGGTGTGCCCATCAGTGGTATCCCTCGATAACAAAAAGACCTGTGCGTTGGCGCATCGCTTCCTTATGGGCCCAGCCATTGTATTGAATGAAATCGGGGAAGGGAAGAAGCACGCGGGGAGGGAGGTTGGATTGCAGTTTTTTTTTTCAAAGGCAATCAAATACGAAGCCGAAACAGAGAGGGGATGCGCAGTCGCAAGAGCAGTAGGCACCACACGTCACTCACTCATACGGGCAAACAGTCAGGCACGCACACACACATACATGCATGCATACATCGATGCACACTCCCCTTCCCGGCGCGCCGCTTTGTGCTCGTGTCAATCACCTGAATGAGCTAAGCGTGCCACACAGCATCCACACTGGAACGCGAAGTCTGCGCGTGTGACGATGAAGTCTCGCTTGCTCAGGAAGTCTAGCAGAAACACAAGCCGTTGTCACCTTAACGGGGGACGCAAGTGTGAAGGGTTCATCGACAACATTCGCCCCTCTCTCACCACTCCATTCCACAGAGATGACAGAGCGCACGCAAGGACAAGGCTTTGTTGACCGTTATCAGGGAGACGCACCTCTCAGTCCAACATCTTTTCTCCTGCTTTCCAAGAAGCAGAAGCGCATGATGGGGAGCCGAAGGCAAGTCAGTTGGATGCTGTAGCAGTTGCCCTCGTTTTGCGCAGAGCACGGGATGCCCTTGAGAGACGCCGAATCCAACATTAAGAGGGAGCACACGCCACAAGGAGAACCGAGGGTACTAAAAAAAGGGCCGGCAAACATGTTGATGGATACGAAGCGATGCTGGGAAACCAGCACGCACGTGATCATGCACTTATATATATATATATATGTGCGCTTTCATTCCTTGGCCAGCGCGCAAGAGGGGAGAGATGGCAGCAGAGGAGGAGTTGCACCGAGGCCATCGGGGAGTCACAGAGTATTCGTCCCAACCGATTCGACTTCTGGGTTATGGGTGCGGCCGGGGTGCTAAACACCGATGGAACCATACCACCAGGGATGGAGTGCATCTTTCATGCAGGAGCATCGATGTGCCTATATGCCTGTCCTTGTGTACGGGCAGGAGTGCGGCGCCACCCGTCCTTCCAGCTTCTAGTCGCACCTCCCCGTGCCGCCAGTCGTGTCACTTAGCGCTCGGTATAAGGAATCACGGCTGGGCTTGTCGGCGGACGTTACGCCGCATTGTGCGTAACGGGCCGTGGATCCTGTATGGCAGTGGAGGCATACAGCCGTGGAGTACCGCGTTGACGGCGTGAAGGTGTGGAGATAGCCCATGCAGACCGCAGCGACGGCCAAAGTGTCATCCACACGAAGGTGGGCCACGGCTCCAGCAGACAAGAAAGAACGGCCCCTCAAACGCGCAGCGCACTGCTCGGCGCTCTACTGTACTTGCACTGTAGGCGGGGCCGTACCTCTATCGTGTGCCCGTCATGGCGACCTGCTTTGTCGCCCGCTTCACGTGCGCGGATCCCCACAAACCTCGCTGGGAGTGTCCCCGTGATAGGGGCACCCCGGTACCGTTCTGTTCTGCGAGTGCTGGCTCTCATTGTACCGTGCCCTCGTCTCGTGCGCCTGCTCGCGGTTGAACACATCAGGGCCATGGGGTCCATCGTCCGCTCGTACCGGGAGATCGCGCTGCAGAGGGTGAGCCCGCGCGAGAGCCACGCCGGAGTGAGGAGGCAGTCGAAGGCCCTCTTCAAGGCCAGCGCAATGTCGCGGGTCTCTCGTGGCGTCATGACACACCCGTTGAATGCGACACCGTAGATCGTCGAGAAGACGACAACGACGGCCTGCATCGTGTATGTGCTTGAGGTGTACGCGCTGGTTCTGACGATTTGGATAAGGTGGGCCTTTAGCAGTGCCCCACGCCACCTCGGCCTGCAGCAAATGGCGCCTGGGGGCGGCAGCCCCTCCCTGCGAGGTCAAAAGCGGGCTCTCCGGGCCAGAGATCGCTGGGCGGCGCTGGCATCCCCGTGGCACCAGGGCGCACGGTGTTGACAGATTGGAGCTGAGGGCCGTTCGCAGCCGAAGGCGCCGTGGCTGCTTGCGCCGCTGCCTCCGGTGCATCCATCCGCTCGGCCGTCGATGCCACTAGCAGAATGAGCCGGCACACGCTATGTCTGCCCTGCAGCGACGCCTTGCGTGCATTCCACAGGTCGAGCACGGAGGAGGGGAGACGGACGAGCGGCCGCGGATCCTCCTCCGTGGGGTGTGTCGGTCCGCGATGGGTCTCCTCAGAGACGGCGTCATCCATATCCTCCCAGACCCGCCGCCACTCGTCCCACTGCCCCACCCGCTTCGTCTCCCGGCAGCGGGCGCGGGCGGCTGTCCGTGAATCGGCTGACAGCCGCCTCGAGGCGATGGATGCACTCCCCCGACACCTGCACCCCCTCCCTCAGCAGCATGAGTGATCGAGCCATCCGCAGCCAGAATCCCCACGTGCGCAGGACGCCCGCCTTTCCACGGTCTTCGGTGCTCATAGGATGCCCACGGGTGGCCGGCGTAATCCGTCCAGAGCCCCGCAAACCCTTGGCCACGCGAGGCTTGGTCATGCATGAGAATGCCCACGCACAGCTGATTTTCGGGGATCAGCCCCTCGCGACTCAACGGAAGCGGGGACTTCTCCGAACCATGGAGGCCACGACACCATACAGAATATTCCTGTTTGGCACAGTTCCTCTAGCGTTAGAGAGGGATGGCATGGAGTGGGGATCAATAGAATGTGATAATGATGAACTCATGTCGGTGTCGAAATCCGTCAGCAGAGAGTGGTGCACACTCATTTGCTGGCTGAGGATGAAGAAAAGGAGAAAGGCAGAAGAAATAGCGTGAGTTAGTCTTTGGCATTCAGTGTCCAAGGAGCACTTCATAATATGTTCGGGAAGGGGCAGAACCGCGGTCGCAGCGGAGAGCGAGACGGTGAGATTGGGAGAGGCGTAAAGAAAAAGCGCTGAGAGTCTGTCGCAGGACGGAGCGTCGCCTGCAGAAGGAGCCAAACGAATCGGACAGGAGGACATACGCGAGCAAGAAGGAAGAGGAGAAACTAAAGGCCAGCGAGTGTCTCTCTCGGATATATATATATATGGAAGAGTCACTGGTCGGATGGGAGAAGAAAAAGACCGGATGCACAAGAAAGGAGGGTGACAGCAATAAGACGAGCAGGTAACATGGCAAATAGCTTAATGTTTTTTTTTTCATATTTGCATTGCTCTACCTCGGGAAACAACAGAAACGAAGGCATAAGGGAGGATCAGCACAGGCACCGACATCATGAAAAGAGCAAGTAAAACAAAAATTGCACTGGAGGGCAGTAGCAGACGCACAATGCAACAGACAGCACACCTGAAAAAGAGGAATCTTTCTTTCTCATCCGTTTGGATGCACGTGTGTGTGTGTGTGTGTGTGAAAATCAGAGCTGGCGCTGTGAAGTGAGTATATCTATGTATATACTCACATATAGTGTGTAAATATATGCGTCAGTCTTCGTCACTCTTTTTGATGTTTTTCTCCTTTTGTGTGTATGTGTGTGTGTGTTGCTGCATGTGCGTGTGTGTATTAGTGCGGTTGTACGTCGAAGCCTCTTCCATCTGTTCCTGAAATATCCCCCCACACCAACTCTCGTATTCCACGAGTGGGAAACAGAGAAAAAAAAAAACATAGTAATAAGGGTAACACAAGGAGGAAAGGAGCTTTTCTATGGAGCCACCACACACGCCGCAGTCTGCACAGCTCGTGCACAAACCACACGCTTCTGCTTGCCTGTTTGCATGCACCGATACAAACAGACAAAAAAAGACAACAGCATGTGCATGTCGTTGCATCGCGCGTGAAACGAGGGTGCCAGTTGCGGAGCGAGGGAGGGAACTGCAAAAATAAAAGGGAGAAAAGAAGAGTGGGAGAAAAGATGACGACCTAGATGAACAGGAAACAAAAGGAGGTAAAACGAAGGCTGTGTGAGAGACATACATCGACACGGCCGTACCAGTCTGTACATGTGTAGGTGTGTGTTGTGTCACACGTGATGCCCTGAAGGATGGAAAAGAGGATTTGAGAAAGGAGACGTGAGAGACAGGTAAGTGGGTAGGCACGCAGAGAAAAAAAGAGAGAGCACGACACGACACACTCTCAAGCATACACATACACATGCACATAAGCACTTTAACGAATCCAATCGAGACAAACCAAAAAAAAAAACGAAGGCGAAACGATTAAGGAAGACACAGATTAAAAATAAAAAGAAAGCCATGAGGGAGAGTTTTTATGGGCATTTTGGTGTGTGTGCGTGTGTGCGGTTTCTGAGACCCCCAAGAAATATATATATACTTCTTTACATGTGTGTTCGTCTGAAGATGTGAAAGCTGCTGCTGGTGGCGGCTTCTCTCTCTTACCATGCTTTTTGGGGAGTGGACGAAGGAGGTCATCAAAAATATGATCACGTCGCTGGTTCAGCCATGGCCCTTTCTCAAATGCTGCCTTGGCTTCTGAATATTTGTTTTCGCGTATGTCCACTGCAGGTTTCCTTTTCACACCCAGTGTGCGATAACGCTTCTGTGGGTGGGTTCGGGCGAAGCCCTCAAAACGCCAAGGGAATGGGAGGAAAGAGCACGAGAGAGGAGGAAAAGGAACTTTAGCGTTTCTCCTCTCTCGCTCTGGTCATGTCTCGCATATTGTGGCCGGCAGAGCATACTCACGCGGGCACACAACACTAGCAGCAACGCAGCTTCGTGGGAAGGAGCGCACACGAGAAAAAAAAGCTCAATAGGAGAACTCACATTTGTACAGGACAATAGATGGGTGATGAGAAAAAACACCCGCATAAAGGAGGAGGAGGGGTGGGGTGGGGAGGTGAGACCAGACGAGAGAAGGAAAAGAAACGGAAGAGGAAGTAACTATGAATGAGTTCGTGCTCCGCTGCGGCGGCTGCTCCAACACGGAGGCTGGGAGGACAAGATACACCACAAACGAGCTCAGAAGAAGATGATCATTTTACAACTAGCACACGCACACGGCAACTGGCACTTCTGAAAATCGGCTTCAGTCACCACACAAGAAAGCCTGGAGGCGTCAACTTCCAAGAAACGCAACCGAAGCTGCGTTAAATATCGGGTTGTTCACCACAGAGAGAGAAAGGGGAGGAGGGGGTAGAGACAACGAAAGACAAAAAAAAACGAGAAAAGGTAAGAGGGAAAGAGGGAAAGGAGAGCGCCGGTCGGAAGCTAAACAACAAAAAGCGACAGGATACATATATGAAGCAAAGACGACCACACAAGCAACAGAAAATGGGGCGGAAGAAAACAAGACAGAAAAGGAAGTACGGAGTCAGCAGTGGGGTGTGAAGCTCTCCTCCTCAGCGTTTGTGTGGTCATACCTAACAGAAGAGGAAAGATCACGAACGTTTGAAGTAGGAGGGGGCAGCCCCACGCTGTGCTCCGCAGTCGGTCTGCGTTGTGTTGGCTGCAGCGCACGACAGAGCGGCCTGGGAAAAGGGCACTCTTGCCGTTCCGTTTGGCTGTGGGAACACTCAGGGAGCTCACAAAATGCACCTACAATAAGCAAAGCAACCAAACCTCGGCACAGCCGTGCGTCCACCGCATACACAGTTCCTACGCCACCTCAGTCGTGCTTCCCCTCCGGTACTGCCGCTCCATCAAGATCATCCGTCATCTTAGCCTCTGGTTCCACCCATGGTTGCAGAAAGAAGTACTCGATGACACAAGCCACGACGCCAATGCAGCCAAAGAAAATGAACGCGACGGCCTGGCCCTTGTTCGGGTTCCCCGACGGACCGCCAGAGATGCCCTCCGTCGCAATCGGGTAGCAAATGTTGATGATGAGGTTGAAAATAAACATCACACCCACCGTGATAGACGAGCCGATAGGCCGGAACGACTCGGGGAACACGTCCACCGCCAGAACGTAGAAGCACGGCCCCACACCCATCTCGTAAAGGGCGATAAAGATGGCAATCCCAGTAATGGCAATGCCGCTTATGGCCTTGTCCGACTTTGTAACGCCGGGGTACACCGGGATGCCACCAAGGAAGACGCAGCACAGAGAGCCGACAAAGCCGCAGAAGAGGAACAGGGTCCGCATCGAGAACCTCCTCGAGAGCGGGATCACGCAGAACGTTGCGAGCATGTTCCATGCCATGACGATGATGTTGCCAACCAGAGGTTGCAGCCCAAGGTTTGACATGATGGTCGGGGCGAAGTTCATATTGGCGTTGATGCCGGTCAGCTGCGTCACACACCCCATGGCCACACCGTTCAGGATGGGCCCGATCATCTGCGTCATGGTGTACTCCTCTGCCGCCTTCCTGGAAGCATCTTCACTGTTTTCCCCCTCGTAGTCACCCCTCCTGCTCTTGCTGTAACCGTCCTTGGTGATGAGTGGCAGGAACACCACAAAAATAGAGAGGA
>NC_009417.2:104078-111578 GCF_000002875.2 Leishmania infantum JPCM5
AAGGAGGCTCGATCAGAAAACGCTTTTTCGACAGATGCAGAGTGAAAGTCTTTGGGGTTTCGAGTGAAATATCCCATCATCCGTGTGAATTCCACTTTTGATCTTGTGCATCCACTGATTTCAAGTTACAGAATGAGTTTAGTACCGCAGGTGCAGCACTCCTGCCTGAACCGCTTTCGTTTTGTACCATGGTTGGCTTAAATGCCATACTGTTGCTTTGTTGCCTAAAAAAGTGATAAGTTTCGGCCGCTGAATGGAGTGTTTCGCATGTGTGCTGAGTGATTGGTACTCCGTGAATGTAGGCAGTCGTGTTTCTGCTATCACGACAACGTAGAACTCTAAGCGGCGTAGAACATCTTCTCTTTTGAACGGAGTCTGTTGTTGACGAGACCCCGTGAAGCGATAGGGTTGAAGACAGACAAGTTGAAGCAGAGTAGAAATGAAAAAAAACGGGTGATCATAATTCCTGTGCATGAGGGAATCTAGGCATCTTGAGAATGTTGCTTCCTGTAGATGAGTTACGTTAGAACAGCTAATGTGTCGGGGACTTTGAGTAGGAGTCCGTGAGTGGAGTTGCAGTGGCAAATTCACTCAGTGGTGAAGCCCTACAAAGCTTCTATGTAACAGTACCAGTCTTCTAGATTTCAAAGCAGTAACGGTTGAAAATCTGGGCTGGGACCGTCTCTTGCAGTGAAAGGACGTGTTTTTTCTCTCTGGTGCAGCGCATGCAGAAATAATAATAATCACACTAAGTGAAACCCCGAGGAGACGTCGTACTGAATTGTTGGCAGAACAGTAGAGATGAATTTCAAGAAGAGAAGCAAGGCTAAGTGGGTGGGAAAAACAAATGGCTCAGCGTTGGGATCATTCGCCTTTTCGCGATTGTAGTTTTCTTGCATCCGATGCATCAAGCTGCGCATTGTCTCAGCGTGGCGGCAAGGGTGAATACTTATGCACGGAATCGAGAGAACGGGGTGGGGGTCGATGGTGACTGTTTTTCCATAGTTGGAGCGGTAAACGTCCTCTTTCATTTGACCCATTGAGAGAGGTGTTACATGATCGCTAGCGTACCCCACCAAATACATACGCGGTGTTTGGTAGTATTTGTCGTACACAATGTAAACATCATAGACGCGCAAGTTTGAGTTATCAGTTGCCGTAGCAACAACGTCCTCTTCGCCAGAGTCATCGTCGTCTTCGTCCCAGGTGAGCACCTTTTCCTCTTCGAGGGCTGTGGCGGGCAGGGCAACCTGTGTGGCTTCTGTCAAAACAAAGTCGTCCTCATCAACTGCCTCTGGTGAAGCGTTCGTCGAGTCCACTGGCGCTCGTTCAGTGCACGGGGCACCGCGGTAGACAATGCATTTTTTTTCTTTCGGAAGGTAGTCTTGCACGCTCTCAGGGCCACCGACCCACTGCCATACAGGGTTCTTCTGTACAAGTTCGTCACCCGCCTCCACAAACTCTTTCGGAGTGAGTCGTCCTGTGGTTTGAAAATCACTGGTTGTTTTCACATTGTGGAGCTTGTTGTGAACATTTTTGAACCCCTCGTACAGAGAGCGTCGTATAGACATTTAAGCGAAAAAAAATGTCTCCTCACTGTTGCTTGTCTCTGCTAAGATACGTTCCCCTAACGAACAAAAATATATGTGATCTCCTGAATGTCATAGGAGCTGCTGGCATGTGGAATGGCGAGATCGAGATTATAAAAGATCAGTATGAGAAGTAAAAAGGAGTCTTTTTTTTTTGTTTGCCACAGAAGAGAGGGGAAAAGGCATTTCACTTTCTCAGTGTATGTGCGGGTTTTGTGGTGTTTTCCGAAGAACCTCGATATAGAGGGCGACGAGCTTTCCGGCAAAGTAAAAAAAAGCAGAGAAAATGTTTTGATGTGGGTCCTGAGCCCCGTTGCATTAGCGCAACACCGAAATGCGCCTGCCCACATCCTGAAAAGTGAAGGTCCTCTTTACCTCCGTTAAACTCACTACCTTCATTTGTGTGTTTCTATTTCATTCCCTCTTTATTCTCACGATGACAGGAGGAAAGCCTCAGTGCGTGGTATCTCGGTGCTCAGTACACCCCTACTCGCTCTGTCGGCGCGGGGGAGGGAGTGGGGGCGGGGAAGCCAAGCAGCCCTCCCTTCCTGTGCCTGCGAAATGCCGAGCCCACCGCTGGTGATGACAGGGTGAAGCGCCTGCCGCCTAGGCAGGTGGGTGCGACGTATCACTGCGGATGTCGGTGGTCAGGTCCTGGACGGGGATGCGTCGGAGCGACCGGCGACAGAGAGCACGCTTGCGCCACCCATGCGATGGGCCGAGGTGCCAGCATGGCTCGAGTGCATCTCACGCGCCCCTCGCACTGCCTACTGGTTGGGGCAGCCTGGGCGTCACGCCGAGGTGTAGGGACGGGGGGGTGGTTGTGGTGGTGCACCCGGGGTGGCGACCGGCATGATGGGGGAGCGGCTATGAGGCGACCCGCGGAGCGGGGAGGGGTGGGCGCAGCTCGAGACGGAGGCCGTGCTGAGGTGGCTGGGTCGGGGCATTGCTTGCATGCGTGCGTGTCTCGGGCTGCTTCGCGCCAGGCGATGGGGCCTGTGGCACGCCGGGGGCCGAGCGGAGCTTGGCCTGCCTTGTTTGGTGGTGGGTGGGGGGGAAGGGGGGGGTGACGGGCGTTTGGAAACGGTGAAAACAAAGCGTAGTTTTGCGAAAAGAATGTACCCCTGGCGGGACTCGAACCCGCAACCTTTTGCTTAGGAAGCAAACGCCATATCCATTAGGCTACAAGGGCGGCGGGGTTTTGATATGCTAGGTTAGTGGGAGTGCTGCGTTTGCTGCTTCTTTTGAAAGTACTCCAGGCGGGATTCGAACCCGCAATCTTTGGATTAGAAGTCCAAAGCCTTATCCGTTAGGCCACTGGAGCTCATGTTTGGCGGAATTTTCCGTCATGGTGACCTTTTTGTTTTTAAGTTTTTAATGATTGCTACTTTCTATCTTGTGGGCGTGTAGCTCAGTGGTAGAGCGCCTGTTTTGCATACAGGAGGCCTAGGGTTCAAACCCCTACTCGTCCATTTTTTTCCTTCAGACTGCCTCTGCTCTAGGGGTTCGGTTTGACAGTCTCGTCATGCGGCGGAGAGGATGGAGGAAGCGGATCTCACGTTCAAGACCCCGGTCCTGCCGGTGCTGAAGTAATTGTGTTTCCTGGCGGTGGAGGGCCGAAAAGGGAGAGGGCAAGGAGGTGGACCGTTTCGGAGGAAGCAATCGCGTAGCGAGGCAGAGATGGCTGTCTTGATGCCGGATTGGTTGGGGGCTTGTGCGTGTCGCTTCCCTCCCTTGTGACGTGATGCTGTGGCAGGTGACCCGTCTTGCTGTTTTCTGTTTTTTTTTTTCGCCTCGGTGTAGTAGCGTGGGAGGTGCTTTTGCGGTGTCGCTGTCAAGTCGGCTGCGCACGCGCGTAGACACGTCTGCCGATGTCCCCACCACTACTTTCGCCAATGCTGCTCTGCTGTAATAATGCCGCTTCCCCAGAAGTCCTTGCCGTCTGCCAGTGCAAATGGCCGCAGGCTCGAAAGGAGAGAGACGTTGTACGTGTTCGATATCTCTACGGATGGCTGACGCCCCGTGCCGATGTCGATGATCAGTTGATGCCGCGCCACATCCATCACCCACACATCCAACGGAACAATGAACTCCAGCTGCGGGAAGGGTGTCGCGCTCATTGCCACAAGCGCCTCGCGATGCCACGCCCACTTCGTCTCCCCGTAGTCGATGCCCGGCTTGGCGTTAAGCATACGTTCCACCCGTATCGCCGCCATGTCGTAGCTTATGGACTTGCTGGCAGGGCCCTTGTTGATGGCGCGGATGTTGCCACCCATTCTGTGAAAGAAGCCGCCAAACTGCGCTGAGGCGCCCGTAAACTTCTTGAAGCCAAGGTTCGCCAGGCGGAACTGCCAGTCGTAGTCCTCAAAGTAGGCGGGGTAGAAGTTTTCATCGAGGAAGCCGCCGACCAGCAGCGCAAGGCGCGACACCAGAAAGGCGCACATGGACTTGGTCTCGTAGTAAAACATCCCTACATGCCCCTTGAACTCGTCCTGCTGCTCTGCAAAGGAGCTGTACCTAATCCGGTCCGGCAGGAGCATGGAGATGGAGAGACCGGGTGTGGTTGCCACACTGGCGCGCAGTGTCTGCCGCCCTGCCGCGCGCGCCGCCCTCTCCTCCTGTTCCACCACTTCCTCCAGCGCGCGAATGCGGGCCGCGTCGGGGGCCAGCATTTCGTACACAACGGGTATGTACCTGTCAAAATACCGGCGCTCAAAGTACACGTCGCAGTTGAACACGCCGATAAAGGGCACCTCGGCATGCGGCTTCTGTAGGGCCACCCGGTACCCTTCGTTGACAGCCGCAGCGTAGCCGATGTTTTGCGGTCGGTACTCGACGATGAGCCGCTCAGACGGCACCGCGGCGCGCAGCTTCGTCAGCAGCACAGTCATCTCCTCCACTGCGCCATTCTGCAGGATGTAGAGGTAGCGCGCGCGCGCGTGCACGCGGCACATGAACATGCGGAAGTCTTCCCACTCCAGCGTCAGCGGCACAATCACGAACGGGATGACGGTGTCGGCCGGAACACCGTCTGTCTGCAGCCATCTGCGAGTGCAAGCAAACAGCTCCTCATCGGTCACTGGCTGGTCTGTCGGCGCCGTGACCCAAACATCCTTACCCCCGTCTACTGCTCCCACCGCCACGTCAGGCGACGAGTACAAGATAAGAAGCGTGATGCTGGCTGCTAGTAACACAGAGGCTACGAACAGCAGGCAGCGTCGCGCAGGAGAAAAGCCGCAAGCGTGCGACCTCTGCCCGCGCTTCATCCGCGGAGAATGGGCTCACCTGGCGAACGCTCTCTTGACGCGCGCGCACAAACTCGGATAGGGAAGCGGGCCAACAGACACCCGCCGCCGCCCTGCGTCGCGCCTGTATGCGTTTGTGTGTGTGTGCTGCTCACGCATGTAGAGTTTCCCGTAAGGAGGCGATGAGTCGGATAAGACGTAGGGGGGGGGGGGTAGAGGTGAGAGGGGACGCACATGAACAACTGAAGAGATACAGGGTGGTGGGAGGAAGGGTTAGGGATGCTCGACAATGCACCAGCGGCGAACCCCCATATAGCCAGGTAAGTGCGGATGATCCGCACATGGCGGAAGGTCATACGTCTGTCAGACTCGCCTATTTCACCCTCATTGCCCCAACTCGTACAACAAGCAGGAAAACCAAAGTCGCACACCACGAAGCCACGCATACATCCTCTCATGGTGCTTTACCTCGGCTTGTCGACTTTGTGCGCACCCTGTGAATCCGTCGCTTTTCCTTCCTTCGATTTACCGTGTACTCAATCGCGCTTTAACTACTACCGTCCGCTCTGCCCCCCCCCCCCTCGCACCGACTCCCTGTTGTTGTCCCTCGCTTGTGAGTGCTCGCCCCTACCAATGCAGGCGGACGGGAGAAAAGAGAGGGGAACGGCAAGGAGGAGGTCGAAGGAGGGGAGAGGTGCCAAGCGACATTAGTGAACCTTTTTCTTTGCTTGCTTAGTGTGCTGCATGCGCAAGACACACGTACACACCTCACCGATGAGGGGATGCACAGGGGTGTTGCAGCATGCGATGCGTCAACACACATATCTACCCCTCCCACCTCCCACCTCTCCTAAACGCCGTCTGCCGCTTCTAACTCTTCTCCTCCTTCGCCTTTTTCGGCTTCTTCTTCTTTGCGGCAGCGGTGAGAAACGCATCCAGGCCTTGCGCATGTTCGTGCTGCTCCTTCTCCTTCTTCTCTTGCAGCGCCGTCGTCACATCCGCGACCCCGCTCTGCTTCAGCTGACGCGCTTCCGTCTTGTGCTCGAGCAGCTGCTTGCGCTCCTCCAGCCGCATCGCCTCCTCTTTTTCGAACTCCGCACGCACCACATTCTTGTAGTCATCTAGGGAGCCGTTGAACGGCATCACATTCTTGTCCCCGGCGACCCAGATCTGCATCTCGGTCGACTCGATTAGGCGAGCGTCGTGGGTGACAACAAGCACGCCACCCTTGAAGTTACGAATGGCTGTGCAGAGCGCATCGATCGACTCAACATCCAAGTGGTTTGTCGGCTCATCGAAGAGGAGAAAATGAGGGGACTCGGCGCTGATCGCCGCAAACGCCACGCGGGCCTTTTGGCCGCCACTCAGTGTCGCTATTTGGTTCTTGTGCACGATACCCTCCAGGCCGAAGCTGCCCAGGAGCCGCCGCGCCTTGTCCTCCTCCGGAATCCCCAGCGCCTGCATGCACTCCACCGGCGTCTTCTCCAGCGGCAGCTTGTCGACAAAGTGCTGGTTGTAGCGGCCAATGCGCACCTGGCGGTTCAGCGTAATGTACCCGGCCGTCGGCTCCAGCACACCGGTCATGAGGTTCAGCAGCGTACTCTTGCCAATACCGTTGGGACCACAAAGAGTGATGCGGCTGTCCGTCCACAGGGCGCAGCTCACGTTCTGAAACAACACGGGGCCGCCCGGATAGTTGAAGGAGACACTGTCGAGCTTGCACACGCACCCATCGCGCAGCTCCGGCGGATCAGGAAAGGGGAAGTTGACGGTGTAGTCCCGCCTCTTCTCGAGGAATAGCGGGTCGAGGCGGCCGCTGTTCACCTGATCCTTAATCCATACCTCGACCTGCGCGTTCGACATGCCATTGCGCTTCTTGTCACGAATGGTCTTGGCTACCGACTCGTACTTCTTGTCTAGCTCCTGGTGCCGCTGCTGCAACTGCTCGTCAAAGCTGCTGTAGCTGCCACGGTAGTAATTCAGCATGTAGTTCTCCACGTGAACCATGTGCGTGCACACCTCATCCAGGAAGCCCGCGTCGTGAGAGACAACGATCAACGTCTTGGGTCGCCTCGCCGTCTCGCTGTACGCCTTCGTCAGGTAGGACTCCAGCCAAATGACAGCATTCAGGTCAAGGTGGTTCGTCGGCTCATCCAGCATGAGCACGTCCGGCTCGATGAAGACGGCAGAGGCCAGTGCAATGCGCTTGCGCCAGCCACCACTGAAGCTGCTCGTGGGTCGCTCGTGCCACTCGGTGGGAAAGCCAAGACCGAAGAGAATCCGCCGGGCACGGGCATCCGCCTGGGCGGCGCCCATGATGTCGAGCTCCTCCTCCAAAAAGTGCAGCCGCTCCATCTCGGCCTCCGAGAGCTCCGCCTTGGCCCCCAGCACCTTTGCCTCATCGGCGCATGCGTTTTGCTTCTTGTGGCTTTGCAGCACCGCATCGACAGCGCTCAACTCCGAGGCAGTAAACTCCTGCTCCTGCTCCACCAACAGCAAGTCGAGGTTCGACTGCACCGGCAGCTCACGACTCGCCAGCAAGCGCAGAATCGTGGACTTGCCGCGTCCGTTTGGCCCCATAAGACCATAGCGAGAACCAGCAGACAGCTTCACTGTGGTGTCTTTGAAGAGCGTCTTGCCATTTACAGAGACGGAGACCTTGTTGA
>NC_009417.2:124078-182160 GCF_000002875.2 Leishmania infantum JPCM5
ACAGGCAGAGAGTGGGAGAGAATATCCTATGCGGACCTGGGTAAGGGCGCGGGGAGGATCACTCAGGGCTATCGTAGAGGATCGTGCGGAGGTGAAGTACGCTCCGTATTGCGTCCTTGATAGCTTCAACGGCGGGACACGCAACATCGAGGCTCAAGGAAAGGCAGAGGGAGGAAAGAAAGCAGGGGAGATGGCCCGGCCAAAATCGAATGCGGCGCGATTCCTACAAGGCCTCAGTGGATAGATACGACGACACGCGTACACGCCGGCGAGCAAAGGGAACGAAAGTGAGGAAAGGGAAAGAAACGGGGGCTCACGCGCGTTAGAGCGATCGGTCACCTTAGCGGCTCCTCCAAAAAGTTACTGGGATCCTGATGAGGTGGCGTCCATCCCTGAACTACACGCCGATCGCCGCTGCGCTCACCACCACGAGCGGCACTCTTTTCGAAAACGCGCCAGAACTTCAATGTCTCATCTGCCTGGGCCGCACAGACGCGCTCCTGGTCCGGGGCCATGGTGAGGCAGCTCAGCGAGGCATCGCAGTGGGGCGCAGTGAAGGTGGCGAGGAGGTGGAACGTGGACGCCTTTCGGAGTTGCAGTTGCCCCTTGTTTTTATGTGCTGTTAGCACCTCACCATGTGCGCCGTTGCATACCAGGTCAGAGATGGGGTGCTGGGTGTTGACGGCGCGTGTGAGGTACTGAGCCAGATGTTCGCGATTGCAGCCGAACCCGATACCCTCTTCATCGGCCGTGGTGTCCATCTCGATGGTGCGCTTTGGGGCGTGGGTGTCTATGAGGCACATAACGCCGTCTTCACCGCCGGTGAAGAGGCGGCTGCGCTTCTGTGGATCCCAGCGGGCGGCGTTGACGCTTCCCTGGTGAACGCCGTCGAACGCGTAGCGCGGTGTCGAGGCGCGTCGGACGTCCCACACGCGCACCGATCCATCACTTCCTCCTGTTGCGAGGTAGAAGGGCTCTGCGGCGCAGTAGTGCAGGTTCGTCACGCCACCCACGTGGCCTTCGTAGGTGGCCACCAGAGCGTCCTTAGCGCGGAGGTCGAAGGCGCAGGTAGTGCCATAAGGCCCGCCTGAGGCCACCGCCAGCATCGGACCTTTCACGGATAGCCCCGTCACCTCCAGTCCAGACGGGAGGCGCACGACACGCAGGAAGCTCGATGTGCGGGAGTCGAAAATCGCTGTGGTGCCGTCCTGCACACTCATTGCCACGCAGGAGCACTTCTGCAGCCATTGAACGCAGCGGATGCGCATGGCGCCGTCGAGCTCCACCACCTTTTCGGCTTCGCCGCTATCACCGCTCCACGAGTACAGGGACTTGCCCATTCCGATCGCGATGCAGTTGTTGGCGCCCCAGTCCAGCAACTGCGTCGCCTTGGATGGAAACTGTGGGGCATCCAGAACACGCTCGGGGGTGGTGTTGAAGACGCGGGCTCCACAGACGCCCCGGCTGCTGCTGCCGGATGTGTAGATCGTGCGAGAGCGCACGCGTGGCAACGCCGAGGAGAGACCCGCCCCGACGGATGTGGCGACGGCCGTGCTGCCTACCCCTCTTGTGGGGCCCTTGGCTGAGAGGGTGGCGAGACGAAGCGAGGAGGCCTCTGTCGGACTGACCACACCCAACGATCGCGGAGGCACCTCAGTGGAGGTGTTGTCTGCAAACCGCAGCACCTCTCCGCCAAGTCCTCTGCGCGCAGAGCTGACTAGACCGTCCGCACTAGCCCGCCAGCCGCTTCCACACTCCTCGTTGCCGGGGCTGGCGACGCCTCTTTCGTCTGGCATAGCGGCGCTCGACTCACAAACACTCAGGTTCGGCCCTGGCGTCGTAAGGGTCCGAGCGTAGGCGATTGTGCCGGAACCGTCTGCGGTGCCGTTGTTCGTGGCTGCCATCACGCCACCGCGATGGCCGATGAGATGGTCTGCCAGCACATCGTTGTAGAGCGACGTCATGTAAGAGGAGTCGTCCGACACCATGGACTCGGAGAAGCTGGTGAGGACGCTAGAGGGGGGTGTGGGGGCCGCCGTTGCGGCATATCCGTTCGCATTGGTAGCGGTGGCAGAAACTACAGGAGCGGGCCCTGGAGTTACGTGGCGACCGGCGGGAGCTGCAGTGCCATAAGGGTTGCGACCGTAGTCTCGACCGCCGCAGCAGCCCATACGGAGCGGTGAGCCCGTTGATGTCTGAGCCCCGCATGCCGTGGACGACATGAGGTTGAACGACGAAACCGTCATGTCAATACCCACCCGCTGAGGGATGTGACGCGAGAGCCGATGCGGTGCGCTACGGCGGCCCTCCTCGTCCTCGTCGTCCCCCTTGTCATTGCGGTACGGTGTCGAGAGCGGCTCTGTAGGAAAGGCCTCTCGCGACGCGCGGCGATGTTCGGTACGGGTGCTGCGGCGAGCCGATCGCCCCTCCGCCTTGAACAGCCTCGCCTCGCGCGAAAGCGCGGACGGCCGACCGCTACTTTCAGGTGACTCAGAGTTGCAATCAAGCGTCCACTGCTGCATGGTCAGCGCGATTTCTTCTGCACGACTGTGGGTGTCTACGTCCGTCCAAATCCCGTTATGTGTCGGTGTAGACGGCAAACGCAGCAAGCCTGTCTCAATGCACTGGGAGCTGCGACGACCACGGAAGCGCACCTACACAATACAACACGAGCACAAAGACGCGACGGATGGGGAAAGGATGGTGCACGGAAAGAAAGCCCAACTGCGGCGCAGCAGTGGTGGTGACGCTCTCTTCGACTCTCTGTCTCGCGATAACCGTGGCCTGTCGAGTGGTTAGAGTAAGTAGTGTGCAAAAGTGGGAAGAAAGACCAACAGAAGAAGGCCAGCGGCGGCCAGACACAGGACGAGCACAAAAAGGAAAGGAAGCCTCCAGCGCAGATCTGCCCAATAGCGCCCACACGGGTAACTCTAAGGGAACACGATGGGGTGTGCGCGTGTGCTCAACTGTGCGGCGGGCGTTGGAGAGCAGCGATTCAACAGGATGGGGAGAGGCGGTCGAAGGGGTTTGCGTGTAGGAATTAAGAAGAAAGAACCAGGATGATCTAGTAAAGCCAGCGAGAAGCAAACACAAATGTAGTGAGGGTGAAGAGAGAAAACACGTTCGCGTTCTAAGCAACGGCAGAATGTAAACATGTATATATACACACGCACAACGGTATGTGAGTGTATATGTGTGGGCGTGTGTGTGTGCGTGTGCAAACGCGAACGTCTACGTGCTCAATGATGTAGCGGTTCCGTCTGGTCGTTTTGTGCGCGCGCCTCTCTCGCGCACTCTCCTCCGTCACACTCTGCGAGCCCCAAGGTGATATGATGAGCGGAGAGCAGCCGGATGCCGGTCCAAGTGCGTCGAGCAACACACGCAAACCACGTACACTGGAGGCAGCGCGAGAGAAGAGCAAGTGAAAGAGGAGGGACTGGGTGTGCACGCTTACTCCACCACACGCACAGTAGGCGGCACGAGGAGCACCAAAAACAAAAACGAGAGCCTGTCAGAGGTGGAGTTGGCAGGTGATGTTGAGGATGAAAGACCGACACTGAAAAGAATCTGAGTAGCTGTGGGCAAATCTCTGTGGAGCACCGACAAGACGGAGAGCAGCGCTGGGGTCCTGCGGCCGCGTGTGGAAGTATCTGCCGCGTCGTTTGTGTGCGCCCTTGCGTCTAGTTTCGCGTGCTTCGATTATGAGGGGGGACTTGATAGCGGCCGCCTTGTTTCTACTGCGTGCAGCGGTCAGCAGCGGAGAGAAGGGGAAGGGGGAGGGGAAGGGGGGACGCAGACGGTCAGCAAGCGGTTCGCCGTCGTAGACAATGCGGAAGGCGAGATGGAAAGATGGTAAGCAAGGGTTTTCTTGTCAAAGAGAGGGAGAGACGAAAGAGGAGCATGCGCTGGGACAGCAACGCCCCTACTCGCCATCACCGCAAGCACGCACACATGCGAGTCCGCGTGCGCATGTCGCCCCTGGGCAACGGCGGCGAGATGCGGCAAACGAGTTGTGCATGCTTGGCATTCAGAGACGCACTCGCAAGACGCTCGTGGGGTGTCCAGCGGTGAGTGCGTGTGTGCGGGAAAGCTTTGCTTTTCTGCCCTTTCTTTTTCGTCTCTTGCACGGTGTTGAGTGCACGGATTTGTGTGTGCACGTACCCGGGGGCAGCGGTGCGAGGTGTTTGGCGGTGGTGGTGGATCAAAGGGCAGCACCTTTCCTTTCCCAGACCTTACTTGAGGTCTCCGCAGACACGCACACAAATGTGTGCATATGTGTGCGTACGCGTAAAGATATTTCCTCGCACCTTCGGGAGCTCTTGCACAAGACGCATCACTAGACAAAGACGGCAAGAGAAATTCCTCTCCCCCCTCAAGGAGGGCAGCCACTCAGGGCATGACATCGCACCGCCTGCATCTCCGCCTTCCCTGCTAGGCGCTGAAGCGCACCGCGCCCGACATGGATACCCAGCCTCGAGCTCCACCACGTACATCGGCGCAGCTACGCATGTATAGGCACCTCAACCGGATTGTACATGTCTGCTGGCTGAGCCGAGGAAAGGTAGAGACCAAGATGCCGCACAACGTCATAAGCCAGGGTGCCCTCACCAAGCGCCTGGCGCAGGAACGGGAAGACTTTCCAGTAATAGTCTGGTGGAATAAAGAAGCCTAGGCGGTGAAGCAGAACCATGGCCGGTACGTCCCCCGTCAGCATGGCGACCATGCCAGGCTTCGCGGACTGGGTGATGATGTTCTTGGCCGGCCGCACCGGCCGCGCGTCGCGGAAGGCAAAAAAGTAGATAAACTGCTCAAACTGCGTTCGACGCTTCTTCCAGTGCTTCGACAGGTCCGTGATGACGCGGGTTTTGTTGTCGCGGATGGCGTCGAACTTCAGCATGGCGTTGAGCGCCGCCCAGTCCTCGTGCGCCGTGACGGGCGGCAGCGGGAGGTGGTACCCCTCGCCACACAGGTACTCCTCGACGAGATGCACCACGCGAGGGCTCTGCTCCGCCAGCATGCGCAAGCGCAGGGAGCTTTGTTTCGCATCAAACACCAGCGCGAGCCGCAGCAGTGACTCCACAACCAACGCCCGCTGCATGAGAGCCGCTCCCAGCTTGGTCGACATAACGTAGCGGCTTGTTCGCTGAAGGATGTGCTGTATCGCAGTGCAGGAATGGAGCTCACCCTGAGCGCATATAGGGCAGGTGTACAGGCGCGCTTGCGCCTCGTCGTCGAGGTCCTCGGTGCGGGCGACGCTGGTGGGCGGCGATGAAGCAGGTCGGCTTGCATGCGATCGATGCTCGACAAGCCGCATCGCAGCGTCCACGTTAACGTATTCCATCGCACATGGCAGTCCAAGTAGCGGCGCAAGGCTCTCCGGAATCTTCAGGAACGGCGGATGATCCACGACGCGGCCTCGCATGACTTGCTCAATGGCCGCAGGGCGTAAGGACAAGAGCTGCTGCTTCGAGTAGCGGATCATCGCGGCTCCTTGGTTGGGCGGCGGCGGTGATATCTCTATCGGCACCGCCGCGTTCGCCGACGGCGGAGAATTCGATGAGCATAGGGCGAGCGCCGGGGAGATGGCTGAGGAGGTGGTTGCAGACGGCTTCGGATGGTGGATTGCGTTGTCCCTTGAGCGGCGCAGCCGCTCTGCTGCGGTCATCGGGGTCGCGGTCACTGGACTGGCTTGACAGCAGCTCACTCCTGGAGTCTTAGAGGACAAAGGTGGGGTTACAGGCGGTGCGGGCTTTCGCCGTGCCAGCGCGTTGGCAATCACCGCTGACGGCACATACGCAGTAGCGCTCGGATTCATCTGCGGAGGCTGCACGCGCACGTCACTGCAGAAAACGTTGAATTTCGCTGATCAGCGTATGCCAGGACATACAAGTGCTCTAGCAACAGCACGTACATGCGCCAGCTGCCTAGCTGCGTGCACTGGAATGAAGGGACCAGGCAGCGCGACTACCAACAGGGAAGACGATGATGGGGAAGGGGGAGAAGGTGCACAGCAAAAAGAAAGTGAAAGAGGGAGAGCCGCATCTGCGCGCAGGCTTGGAGAGGGGAAAGAGGGGAGGGTCGACGGCAGCCAAGTGGTGCAGACAGGTATCCGAGTGAAAAACTGCTGTCACTTCGTTCATCCGCTCCGCTTCCGAGGGCAGCATCCCACGCAGGGGGGAGAGCCAGCTTGAGTTGGCGACAGCACACGCGTCAATACGATGCGCACACACAAATGAAAATTCGCTTTCCTTCCCAGCGTGTGCCCGCCCTCTGCCGTCCAGCACGAGCTCCAGCGCCACCCCACCCCGGCATGTCGCAGGCCCCATCCCGCCCTGCGAAGCAGCGGTGCGCGCACGCGGTACAGCAATGCGTCGGCCCAGTCATCTCAGCACCGCCTCCGCCTCAAGCCCCGACCACCACTACCGCCGCATCGCGCAGGTCGCCTCACAGCCGCTCCCACATCATGCCGGTCGCCACGTGATGCAGCCCCCTCCGAGGGGCCTCGGGCTCCCCACACCAGCGGGCAGTGCGAGGGTCGGGTGGTGGGGTGCGTTCCAGCGACGCGGACACTCTGCCCATCATGTGGATGGCACACGTGTGCCCACGGTCGCAGGTCGCTCAGACGCAACGCCGTCCAGGACCTGCTATCCGACACCAGCAGCGACACATCGCTCTCACCTCGCCCCAGGTCGTAGGCGCCTCACCCTGTCACCACCAGAGGTGGCTCCGCATTTGGCAGGGATAGAGAGCGGCGGGCGGCTTCGCCTCCACCCAGAGAGAGTCGGCGTGTGTACTGGGCCCTGAGCTGCCACGCACCGAGAGGCGTGCCCACACACACGCACACACTCACCATGAGGGCCACGCGCACAAGCAACAACGTCATGAAGACAAACGCGAAAGCGTGTAAAACTCTGCGAATTCGCGCACACACATTCACGCACTCGCGTGCGCAACCACTTCGCGCGTGGGTGGAGTATTGACGACGATGCCTGCATGTCTACCGGTGCGCGGGCACTTCCACACGCTATACGTGGTAAAATCAACCAATAAAACAGAAAAGCGAAATGGCAAGAAAATCGAGTGGGCCGTCTGAGGCGAAATACCGGCAGAAGCCTAGAAAGAGGAGAGGGAGAGGGAGGCAGGGGGATTTCTCGCCTGCGCTGCACACTCGTTCGAGAAGATAAACAACAGCAAACTCGGACGTGACATCTTGGCACACACGTCGGTTTCAGTGCTGCTCGTCCCTCGTCCTCCAACTCACGGGCCCCGCCCCTACAGCTATCCGCAGTTTCACTCGTGCACGTGTGGCGGGGTGACCGTGTCTGGCAAAAAAGCACGCTTCTTCACCCATGGAGGGCGAAACGTGTACAGGACGTGCCCGTCGTCGGTCAGCACGTCCCAGCCTTCCTCCACCTTCGAGAGGCTGAACTCGCGAACGGCGTCGTTGTACTTGAGGCAAGCGTTCATGTACTGCAGTAGCTCCGTCGCCTGCTTCTTCGAGAGTTTCTCAAGAGAAAAGTACACTGCGATGAGGTCCTCGGCGGTGGACACCACCACCGGCGCCGCCACCCACCAGTCGGGGGCGATGGAGCGATAAAGCATCTTGACACAGTCGCCCAGCATGAAGCGAGTAGGCACGTCCAGTCCGCCGCTTCCTGAGGGCACAAATGGCTTGCCGAGGCGCTTGCTTTCACTCAGGAATCGCTCCTGGCGGCGAGCCTCAGCCGCTGCCTCGTAGGGGTCGCTTGGGGTGGGCCCCCCAGCGCAGGCCTTTGCGAGTGATCGGTACTGCTGCCTCTGCGGTCGACTACGAAGCTGCGGTGCACTAATCGGCAACGCGGCCTGTGGCGGTGATGCAGCATCAGCACCAACAGAGGATGCCGAGGGAGAGGCGGTGCGTCGTGCCGATGAGGCGCGAGCGACAGAGTCGTGCATAGGGGTGCAAGCGCCGAGGGCACCGTTGTGGCTGCGGTGCCGCGGCGCGTAGATCTCCTCCAGCTCCGTGCTTGCACGCGGAACGCAGCGGTTGGCACTGCCAAGGCGGCTCGCAGTTTGCCCACCAGAGCCGCTTTTGGCCAACGTGCTGCGGCTGCGTTGCAGGACTCTCTGCAGCGATCGCAGGCTCCGCGGCGACATCTGCTGCTGGTGTGGATTCGCGCGCCTCGTCTTCGCCGAGGGGTTAACTGTCAGCTGAGGCAAGGTCGACGTGACTGCGAGGGCGTCGTAAGGCACCGCTAAACCGCTTGTCTGCGAGAGCGTCAGGAAGTGCTGCTCCCTGCGCTTCTGCAGCTCTACCTGCAGTGCGTGGTAGCGTGTGAGCAAGTCATGGGGAACGTATTCGCTGTCGTAGTAGTCCTTCATTGTAGCATATCCAGGCGCATCGCGAAGGGCGCTCATGGTGGACGAGTAAAAGGCAAAGAGCTGATGCGATGCCGCTATGCAACGAGAGCAGCATTCACGGCAGAATGCGCAGACAGAAAAGGCTCCGAGTGATGAGCCGTTCGTTTCGTACGCGACCTCCTGCCCAGCGTCAGGCCGTGGGCATGTGTGTGTGTGTGTGTGTGTGTGCTTGGAGAGGGGGCAGGGGCAAAGAAGGAAAGGGTAGCCGAATGCGGAGAAACGAGACCGGCAGAAGATGCGGCGCCGCACGCGGAGCTCTTTGTCGCTCACGCAGCTGCTAGCATCGATATTCCATCATCCATTTTTGCCGCACTCTCACCTGGGGGGGGGGGGTCTGTTCCCACTCTTCCGCACGTTTGTTTGAGAGCGTTTGTGCAAGCGTCGAGCTAGAAGCGTACACGGAGGCCAGCGTGACATCCCATTAGGTGCGCCGGTGCACCCGGGACTGTGGACGCGGAGGTGTGTGTGTGTGTGCCCACCGAAAAGCCGAAATAGCGAGAGTACGAGCCAAGAAGCGAAACGTACACCCAGAGGCAAGAAGTAAAGCTGAAAGATCACGCACACGCGCACTGAAGATGCCGAAGACAGGGGGGAGTGTATCGCGGCGTTCCCAAGTGATACACACACACCTGCCATACACGGATACGTGCAGAGAGGGCAGAAGCAGAAAACCTTCCGGTACTTTCCTCCCGCAAAGTGCGGCAGCGGCGGGAGAAATGGGGAGGGGAGTTCCCGTGTATTCGATGAATGTCCATCGCCGCGGGTTGCTACCCTCCTCTCCACCCACTTTCCCTGCGGCGATCGCCTCCTCCCTCTTAGCAGCAATGACCGTTGATCAGCAGTCACCCAAGAGAGAAAAAAAGGGGCAGAGTCACGTAAAATGAGCAAGCCACTGCCGCAACACACGACATCAGAGAGAGAAGACGCACTGCTGTCTACTCGCGGACCTCACTGTCAGCCCTGTTAAAAGCGTCACGAGATGCCTTAGCTGCACCGGTGAGCGGCTTGGCCGACAGGAGCGCCTCCCGCTCCATCGAGAAGGCGGTCGCGAAGCGCACGAAATACTCAAACATGTCGGAGAAGGTGTGCCCCTCGCGTGCCTCGATGTCGTTGTGCCCACAGCCCGCAAACCACCTGTGAAAGGCCCCGATGCTGACGTTGGCAGCGGTCACGTCGAGGCGCTCCTCCGCCACCCGCCGCACCGCCTCGGGCAGGCCATCGTAGGCGCGGCGATAGAGATCGAACACACTGGCTTTCTCTCCATCAGGGGGTGGCTGGGCAGTGGCGAGCGCCTCGTCAGCAACGCTGATAGCCGCGGATGCCTTCGTAGTGTTTTTTGGTCCTGTTGAGGCAGCGCCCAGCTTACTTGAGCGTTTCGCCTGCTTTGCCCGCGCCCCCTCACGCTTCTTCAAGAGTCGTTGCAACGCGCTGTTGCGGCGCGCTACGATGTCCTCGAGTAACTCGCTCGAGCAATGGTGTGGGACGACGTTGTCGCGGGTTCCGTGCATCATCAGCACCGGACACTCCATGATGTGCTCGATGCGGCGGTAGTTCGGAAACAAGTCAACGCAACAGCAGAAGTGCGGAAGGCAACAAGACGAGACGACGCGGAGGCAGGAGGTAAAGGTCGATATAAGCACTAAGCCCCCCACCTTCTTGTGATGCTTCTCAGCGAGGTAGCACGCCGGCCCACCCCCGACGGAGCGGCCAACGATAATAATGCGGTGAGCAGGGTAGCCGAGGGAGAGGAGGTGGGCGTACATGTGATCGGCGTCGCTGTAGACGCTCTTCTCCGTCACCTCCGCTGGCGTCGCAGCGTCGGGAAAGCCAGAAAAACCGTAGCCGCAGTAGTCGTACACCACCACCGCCACTCCAAAGACGCAGGCCATGGACTGCGCGTAGCTGAAGGCGCCGCCGAGGTCCTCGGCGTTGCCGTGGTGGAAGAGCAGGACCATGGAGGAGCGCACGACCCGTTCGAGGTTGTCCTTGGTCACGAGATCGCCTTTTGAATCAAAGTGGAAGTACGAAATTCTCTCGCCGCTCTTCTTGCTCGTAAAGCTCATGTGCCGCTTGCGCTGCAGCAGCTGCACCCGCTGCAGACTGTTCGGGTCCCGTGGGGGCGCAAAGACGATGCTGTTCACGAGCGACTGCAGCATCGTGAATGGAAGAAGTGAGAAGACACCGTAGGCTAGAGAGTCCGAGAGAGGGCGGGCGGGGGGAGGTGGAGGGACGGCCGGCACCGCAAGTGCGTGGAGAAGAAGTAGGAACGCGGAGACAAAAAGGAGCGGGCACATGCAACAGAAAAAAAGAAAACGGTAGACGCCGATGACAGGGAAGGTGCGAACGTCGAGGCGGATGCACTGAGGCAAGCTGACGCACAATGGCACCTGGCTGCCCTGTAGCGGAACCGCCCAGCACCAGTGGAGGACGAAGCGACGGCAGCTAGCGAGCGACAGCACACTCGAATGGCAGCAGGCGACAAACAAGGCGTAAAACAGCAATGAACCGAAGGAAGGGAGGTGTGCGTGTAGATGAGAAAGGGGGTAGGGAAAGGGGGGGGAGGCGGTGGGTGTCGCTCGCTCGCTCTCTTTCCGTGCCCATGCGATGTGTGCGTGCGGCGGGCAGTGTTGGTGTGTGAGAAGTTAGCACGAGAAAAGCCAGAAAAAGAGACACATCAGCGCGCCTCTCTTCCAACGACGAGGAGAGCACCGCTGAGCTCGTGCACACACACTCATACACACCAGGAAAAGTTTCCAGTTGCACACGGGAGGGGATGTGAGGGAGACGGAGAGAGGTGGCGGCGTTTTAGCCAAGCAGGGATGTACGTGGGACAAGTGAACATCAAGAGGGAGAGACACACGGCCTATAGAGAACGAGAGGGGCGAGGCCGCAGATGCCTCGCTGTAAGCACACATCCGCATGAGCGCGCGACCACCCACGCATATACGCGTTCGGCCAGCACTGCACACGACTGCCACTACGGTGGAAAGGCCCGGCCAGGCAGTAGCACTCGCATGCGAGAGAGAGAGAGGGGGGAGACCATCTATTCGAGAAGGACTCACAGCGATCATCATCGCATCACACACGAGGGGCGGTGCGGAATACGGGCACTTCGTCACCACGAATCCTATTCTCGCATTTGAAATTGCTTCGCCGCCACAACCGCCAGCTTTACGGGATACAAACAAGGATAGCGAGAAGATAACGCACTTGCAATGCACGAGAGCAAAGAACGACAAACACGTCTGACGCCGACGCGTTGATCGACGATGCGCGCACGAGTCGTCGAAGGGCCAACTGCTGCTTGAGGAAGAAAAGGCGGTAGCAAGGGATTGCGCCGCCTCGGCGATCGTGATGGGCGTAGGGGGAGGACACCAAGCATGTGTGTGCGCGTGTGTTGCCTGGAGAGAGACAAGTAGCGTCCCTTCTTCCTCCTCGCCTCCGACTGAAATCGATAAAGGGAAAGGGGCTTCGTAGTCTTCGTATACTTAGAAACAAGAGTAGGCCCTGTCTATGCATGATCCTCTATGCGTCTCTGCGTTCGCAAGAAAACATAAGGAAAACGTGCGTGTGTGCGTCCACCACCGCTGAGAACCCCTCCCCCTTCTCAGCCCTTCCTCTACGCAGAAAAGTGCATGCAGTCCCACGATTGAGCATGGAAGGAGAGAGAGGAGGAGGAGACAAGGCAATTGCACGTACCATCGAAGTGCGCCCGTCAATAGCCGACTACGCCACCTCGCACAGATACGGGCGGACATCTGCGTCCTGCCGGATCTCTAACTTTAGCCGCTGCACCGCCGCGTCGTGATCGTCGCCCGGTCCCTGCTGTTCCAGCTCACGGATGCGCTTGGCGTACGCCGAAACCTTCCGCACCACCGCCTCGTCGAGCGCCGCTCCAGCACTGCTCTTGGAGGCGCCCTCTTTTTCAAATGTCTCCCACTCCGCAACTTTCACCTTGGCGCACGCAATCACGGACTCTGGCAGGTGCGCCAACGACGCGACGTACAGGCCGTAACTGCGTCCGCACGGGCCTGGCTGGAGAGTGTAGGAGAAGCGCAGCGTTCCGGCCGACTCGTCGACCTCGGCGCCAAAGTGCATGTTCTGCAGAGCGCTGCACTGCTGCGGCAGCTGCGTCAGCTCGTGAAAATGTGTGGAGAACAACAGGGTCGCGCGAACACGCACCGCCACGTCCTGGGCAATCGCCCACGCCAACCCGAAGCCGTCGTACGTGGACGTACCGCGGCCGAGCTCGTCGATGATGGCGAGGGTATCCTGCGTCGCGCCTGTGAGAATCGAGGCAGACTCGAGCATCTCCACCATAAACGTAGAGACGCCCTGTGCCAAGTGATCGGTCGCGCCGACTCGGCACATGACAGCGTCGCGCACCTGAACCTCCGCCGCATCGGCCGGTACAAAGCAGCCCGCTTGCGCCAGCACCACCGCGACACCGACGCTGCGCATGTACGTGGACTTGCCGCCCATGTTGGGTCCGGTAATGAGCAGTCCGTTTGTTTGCGTGGTGAGATGGAGAGGGTTGGCCTTGTAGCCCGGCTGGCGAAGCTCTACCAAAGGATGACGGAGCCGCTTGAAGGAGAGGAGCGGCGCTGCGTCTGCGCCGCGTGCGCTTGTTCCCTCCTGCTTCACCAACGCCACAGTGCCAGGGGCCTCGCGTACAGCTGGCCGCACCATGGGACGCGGGCAATCCTTCACCACGAGAGCCCAGGCCACGAAGACGTCCAGGGTCGCTATCAGCTCCTTGGCATCGTCGAGCACGGGCAGGTAGGAGGCGATGGTGTCCACAAGCTTGCGCTTGAGGTCCATCTGCCGTGTCTCGTAGTCGTCGCTGATGCGCCGGTACTGCTCGCTGAGGGCCGCCATCTTCTCTGACACAAACCGTACGCCGTCCTTGGACGTGCTTACCGTGATAAGTTCCTTTGTGCTGCGCAGCTGGCGATCCTCCTTGCGCGAGACACGAAAGACGTAGCCATACGTACCGTGGTACTCGTGCTTGAGCTGCTTCTCATTCCACCCGTACTTGCTCAGGACGCGGCCGTACTCCTTGTCGATCTGCCGCTGCGTGCTCGTGAGCTGCTCATGCAGGGCCTGAAGCTCGTCGTCGAACGCGGCGTTCATGCGGACCGCATTGCGGTCACTGAAGTCCACCGTTGCCTCGATCAGCGTCTTCAGGTTCGCCATATGGTCGTTGATATCCTCCATCGGGGCAATGTACTCATCTTTCAAGAGCTTCGACTGCGGGCCTGTGTAGGTACCCAGAACCTGTAGAGCAGCAGGGACGACATTCACAAATTCCAGGAACGCCTGCGTGTCCTTCAGGGCGAGGCTGCGACGCTGCAGTTTGCGGTTAAGTCGATCCATGTCGCCGCACCGCTTCAGCACCTGGGTCGTGAACATGTCGCGTAGAATGGGGTTCTCCACGAAGAGTTCCACCATTGTGAGGCGCTGGTTGATATCTTCGGCGCAGCGGAGCGGCTGCAGCAGCCACTGCCGCATCGCACGCGCGCCCATGCCAGTGTGACAGCGGTTCAGCCACGAGAACACAGACGTCGGAAGGGTGCCGCGCGGCTCCGGCTTCTTGCTCACCAGGTTCAGCGCCTCGATCGCCGCGCTGTCCAGCTTCATATACGTGGACGGAACGGTGCGGCGCAGGTAGAAGGCGCGCCGATTCGACGGGTCCATGACATCAATGCGGCCGAGAATGTTCTCCACGGCTTGTCGCGCAATCGGGCAGAGCTCTAGCGACAGACGCTCCTCTGGCACTCGCAGGATCTCTGCCAGTGCCTCGAGGCCTTTTGCAGCGGCTTCCTCCTTCTGCAGCTGCTGAATCTCGCGCAGCGAGCGCACGCTCAGCTGAACGCCGCACCGCTCACATATACGGCGCACCGCGGTGATTCGGTCATCGTCGCTGAAGGTGGCTTCGGCGCCAGCGGACGCGGCGGGTGACATCACACACAACAAAAGCTCCTTCAAGTTCGTCTGCGCGACAAGCGCGTCCAGGCTGGTGAGCTGCGGCGTGTCCGTGTACTCGGCAAAGGTCAACTGCCGCAGAGTGTTATTCAGCGCCGCAAAGCCAATCGCTGTCCCCGTGTCCTGCGTTGCACCGAACACGAGGGAGCCGCTCGCCAGCAGTTGAATCTCCGCCTCCTCAACCTCGAAGAGCGATGCCTCAAAGTCGGTGATATTCCCTGGCGAGCCGCGCTGGCGGCACACGTACGACCCGCCGGCCGTCTCTCGCTCGTAGTACTCCACCGACACCCCACGGCGCAGCAAGCAATCGCGGATGATCTCCTTGCAGAGTGCGTCATTCACAACAACAACGTCCACCATGGCGGAGGACGAGTTGCCGCTCGACCACTTCTTCAGCACGGCAGTGGACTTGATGTACTCTTTCGCGACGAGGGTGGCCCACCAGCCCAGCACGTAACATCCCGGGTTGGAGCCTCTGGAAAACATGCGAAAGCATTGGCTGGAGTCGGCGCCAAGGGCCAGAAAGGCCTGCACAACACCACCGTCGCGCTCGTCCGTCATCGGATAAGAATGTTTGCCTTGCCCGTTATCTCTTTATCGCAAGTATGCAAGCGTGGTGGAGCACACAAGAGCCTACGCCTGTATTTGTGTCGGATTTATGCGTGTTGGGCGGCCGGACTCTCCGTGGTAGGGCAATTTGAAGATATGCCTAAAAAAGTGACCGTGTGTGAGTATGCCTGCGTGCGTAGGTGCATGTGCGCGTACAAAATTTTCTTTGCCTCATCGCATACAGTGGTCCTACAGAGAGAGAGGTGATGAAGGGGTGTTTCGGAGGCACCGATGAAGACGCGCAAATGCAGCGAGGCCCACCGCCGGAGCAGATGAATAGGAGAGAGACAGCAGAGCCTACGAACACCACACACTCGCTTTCGTTTCGTTTTTACCCTCCTTCAATGCGCCCATTCCACACCCGCAGCAGGTCCGAGAACATACGCATGCGCAGCCGCCGCTCACCCGCACCAGCGGCAGCACGGCTACATCCTCGACGTCTAGGACACACCGTCCTGTCATCGAATCGGGGCCGCGCGCCTAACGCGCACCTCTCGCCCTTCCTCGCCCCTTCTCGACAAGCGTGCTGCGCGATTGGCTCCATAAGCACCCTGGCGGGACTGCATGCCCTGATCCGGGCGAGCCGCACTCAGCGTCCTGCTCCAGGGCGGAGGCGGTGGCGTCCGTCGTGCGGTCAACAGGGGGTGGTCGGGGCGCATGCCGGATGAGCTCAGGGAGGAAGTCCGCCAGCCGCGGGTCAGGGCCCTCAAAGACCCCGCACTCTGCCAGCGTGTCCCATGTTTCACCCTCCCAGTCGCCTCACGCCGCGGCATCCCGTAGTGCCGTGAGGCGGCCCATCACATTGCAGCCCCGATGACGCCATGGTGTAGTCCCGGGGGGGGGGGGTGCTCTCGACACGTTTCCGGCGCCTGCGCCGCACCAGCTCACCCCGTCGGACGTAGGAGATGCCGCGCATTTCGCCCACATGCGCTGTGGGGCTGGTTCGTGCGGATCTCTTCGCGCCTTTTTCGTCTATCAGTCGTGCTCGTCTCACCTCTGAATGCCTTCTCTGGATGCGATACGCCATGCCCGCTGCGGTTGGCAGCGCCTGCATGCAGCGCTCGCAGCTTTCCGGTATTCAGGCCTGCTCCAGGGCGACGCCGCTGTCGTGGGGAGAGGGGGTCTCTGGACGGCTTGCCCACATGTGCCGCGACAGGCGGGACGTGGCTATGTGTCTGTAGCAGCATGAGGCACTCCGCCTTTCCCTGAGCCCGCACGCCTCTGGCAGGGGTCGGTGTGTCGAGCGGAGGGCGCACGTGGAAAAGCATGTGCCGGCGCACTAAGAGCTGGCAGCTCGTCGCTCTGAAGGGGCACAGGGGAGCAATGGTTGGATGCGCATGTATGGTGAATCATAGACACAATTCTCAGTTTGCCCGGACTGCATCATGGTAGCAAGCATCTTCAGCGAAACGAGATGGCACAGGCCTGTCCGCCGACACCAAGAGCCCGCTATCGTGCCCAAGGGCAGGCTGCGAGCTGTTGGCCCGCCCATAAAGAGTGGGCACTGAACCCAGACGCCGCGACGAGGTGGCCGGTCATCACCAGGGAGAGCCCCCCAACCCCCCCACACACACACGTGTATGGAAAACAACAGCAAAACGAAAAGACAGCAAAATGCGGTATGCGCGATGCGCAAGAGAGAAGACGCTCGCAAATCTCCAAGGAGCCACCATCGGGCGGGCACCGTACGCAACATCAACGCTACTGCACGCACTCACGCACACTGGTACGCCCTCTTCACCTCGTGGCGCTGCGGGAACACTTGGCAGCTGCTCTCTGACCCTCGCCTCACCCCATGTGGCGTTGAAAGCTGGAGTGGCGTGGCGAGGAGAAGAGGGGTCAGGCGGAGAGGTCGATCGCGGACACAAGTACACGCCGGCACACGGGATCAGCTAGGGAGGAAGCAAGAGCAGTGCTGAAGAGCTGTCAAGTAGACGAACACGCGTAGCAAGGTGTATAGAGACTCGCACAGCGCACGCGAGGACTGGGGCGATGTAGTAAAGGGAGGGAGAAGGGGGTTGTGCGGCGGCGAGGTTCTACCGCCACGCACGCGCTCGTGTGCGTCCGGGCAGCCAGTGGCTGCAACAGCATCGCCAGCTGTAATTCCTCTTAGGTTTCCACGTTTCCGACGTTTGGGCATCGTCAATGGCATCCCGTGCAGGTAAGCACGTACGCTTGTGGTGGTCAGAGGGGGTTGCACAACCACGAGTCGCTGTTGCACGCGGAGGTCGGCGGACACCCCACCAGTCCAGACAACGTAGTTGTCGAACGACACGTTTCAGCTGCGCAGATTGCGCACGACGTCCCAGGCTCAGTGCAAAATCCAGAATGTTTCGGTGCATCGGTAGGCGATGGAGTGGGGTACGCGCACACAGGGTGATGATCTGCCCGTGCACCGGTATTGACGCAGAGCAGCTGCGGCAGCACGCTAGGGGGGGCACACCGAGGTCCCAGCACGACGCAGTCTACCTGGCTCATACAGGGGTAGGCATAGCCTCGATGCGCAGCACCGCACGTATTCATCCACGCCATGTAGGCCACGGGCGGCTGCAATGACGAGAGAAACGAACACTGCTGCGCGCTCATGAGCGCCAGCACCGCCGGTGCCCTGCGCTGACTGGAGCAGACACCAATGATAATCATGGAGGCTAGGGCACAGCAAGCCAGCAGTCCCGGAATCGTCCCCGACCACCACGTAAAATCACCGGAGGGGCTGAAGCTGAAGAGGCTGTTCATAGAGTTCGCCCTCATCACGGAGACACCGTCCGCGATCCGAACAGAAGAAGTGCTGTCCTCAACACTTTCATCTGGTAGATGCGGCTGCAGGGGCGCCGCATCGTGAGAGCTGGACAGCGCCGCACCCTGCTGCTGCTGATGCATGTGGTCTTCCTTGAAAAGCGGTCGATAACGAAGAAAAATTAGGACGGCTTGGGGAGAGGGAGAGAGGAAGAGGTGGCAAGGGCGGGAAACGCGGGAAAGGCGGGTAGGGTAACAAACACAAGTAGCCGTGTATCCGTTCATAGAAGGACTACGACTGCGAACACAACTACTGCCACGATGGGTATGCCTCCTTAAGCGCCTGGCTTCATGAAGCAGTGAGACGGCACCCGCGAAAAGTTACAGCACGCAACTGGTGCCTTGCCAAATCTTCTAGTCCCTTACAACGAGATTCGCTGGCAAAGGCTGCCGATCGGCTCAGACACACATCCCTCCACGGAAAAAAAAGCACCTCATTTTTCCTTCATAAAATGTGCCCGATCTCTGCCGTCCAACACGAGCTCCAGCGCCACCCCACCCCGGCATGTCGCAGGCCCCATCCCGCCCTGCGAAGCAGCGGTGCGCGCACGCGGTACAGCAATGCGTCGGCCCAGTCATCTCAGCACCGCCTCCGCCTCAAGCCCCGACCACCACCGCCGCCGCATCGCGCAGGTCGCCTCACAGCCGCTCCCACATCATGCCGGTCGCCACGTGATGCAGCCCCCTCCGAGGGGCCTCGGGCTCCCCACACCAGCGGGCAGTGCGAGGGTCGGGTGGTGGGGTGCGTTCCAGCGACGCGGACACTCTGCCCATCATGTGGATGGCACACGTGTGCCCACGGTCGCAGGTCGCTCAGACGCAACGCCGTCCAGGACCTGCTATCCGACACCAGCAGCGACACATCGCTCTCACCTCGCCCCAGGTCGTAGGCGCCTCACCCTGTCACCACCAGAGGTGGCTCCGCATTTGGCAGGGATAGAGAGCGGCGGGCGGCTTCGCCTCCACCCAGAGAGAGTCGGCGTGTGTACTGGGCCCTGAGCTGCCACGCACCGAGAGGCGTCGTCCGCCATCACGGCGCGTGGCACGCGAGGGATAAAAACAAAGCGAGACACCGAACGAGGCTCACGCTGCGAAATCGAGCGACTGCGCACGTGCGAAATCAAGACCGCACAGAGCAAATAATGAGGAGGGTGGAAGACGCAGCAATCCACAAGACTCGTGCTCCGTGAAGAGGCGGCGAAGAGGGATAGCAGGCGAGCTGATTAGGACCGATGACTGGTGTGGTTAGGGTGTGTAGAGAATCGCCTGTGTGGCGTCGGCTTGCACAACGAGAAAACGAGCTGCAGAGCCCCACGACTGCGAGCGCACAGCAGCGCACCAATACAGCTGCCCTGACGCGTGCAAAAGGCGGGAGAACAGCGGCGTGGCCGTGCCGCGAGTGCCCAACAACCTTTGGAGGGGAAAGCAGTATCGCTTGTGTTTGTTTATATGATAGGTGAAGATGAATGGAGGATTCTGCGAGCAGCCGTTACATGAGTCCGAACAGGCGGAGGGGGCAGGAGGGATTGCGCCTCGCGAAGAGCAGGTGGCCTGACAACCGCCACACAGGCCTATCCAAAAAACGCCTGCTCTAGCCACGCCTCCAGCCTCAAACACAAGCACGCACCCAAACGAACGCATTGGGACTTGGCCTCGCTTAGCTAAGAGTGTCACTTTAGATATTAAACAGAATCAAAGGAAAACGACGCAGCTCGGCAACACTCCAACTTTTCTCTCCCCGCAACGCGCCCATTCCACACCCGCAGCAGGTCCGAGAACATACGCATGCGCAGCCGCCGCTCACCCGCACCAGCGGCAGCACGGCTACATCCTCGACGTCTAGGACACACCGTCCTGTCATCGAATCGGGGCCGCGCGCCTAACGCGCACCTCTCGCCCTTCCTCGCCCCTTCTCGACAAGCGTGCTGCGCGATTGGCTCCATAAGCACCCTGGCGGGACTGCATGCCCTGATCCGGGCGAGCCGCACTCAGCGTCCTGCTCCAGGGCGGAGGCGGTGGCGTCCGTCGTGCGGTCAACAGGGGGTGGTCGGGGCGCATGCCGGATGAGCTCAGGGAGGAAGTCCGCCAGCCGCGGGTCAGGGCCCTCAAAGACCCCGCACTCTGCCAGCGTGTCCCATGTTTCACCCTCCCAGTCGCCTCACGCCGCGGCATCCCGTAGTGCCGTGAGGCGGCCCATCACATTGCAGCCCCGATGACGCCATGGTGTAGTCCCGGGGGGGGGGTGCTCTCGACACGTTTCCGGCGCCTGCGCCGCACCAGCTCACCCCGTCGGACGTAGGAGATGCCGCGCATTTCGCCCACATGCGCTGTGGGGCTGGTTCGTGCGGATCTCTTCGCGCCTTTTTCGTCTATCAGTCGTGCTCGTCTCACCTCTGAATGCCTTCTCTGGATGCGATACGCCATGCCCGCTGCGGTTGGCAGCGCCTGCATGCAGCGCTCGCAGCTTTCCGGTATTCAGGCCTGCTCCAGGGCGGCGCCGCTGTCGTGGGGAGAGGGGGTCTCTGGACGGCTTGCCCACATGTGCCGCGACAGGCGGGACGTGGCTATGTGTCTGTAGCAGCATGAGGCACTCCGCCTTTCCCTGAGCCCGCACGCCTCTGGCAGGGGTCGGTGTGTCGAGCGGAGGGCGCCCGTGGAAAAGCATGTGCCGGCGCACCAAGAGCTGGCAGCTCGTCGCTCTGAAGGGGCACAGGGGAGCAACGATAGACACCCGGCAGGGAAGTTCATGCAGTGCGAGTGAGACGCGCCTAATGAGGCCGCTGCCTACAAGATCAATCGCGCGAGACGAGAGGTGCTGTGAGCCTCCAGCGATTCGCGAATTTCGCACGGCATACCAAAGGGCACCACACCAGCGCGGCGTTCATCACAGAAACGACAAAAAGAAATGAGAGTCGCCATGAAAACGGCGACAGCGAGGGAACTCTGCGCCACTGCACGCCCGCTCAAAGAAGCGGCACGGCAGCACGCGATTTTGTGCAGTCCTGCTCACCGACTCACGCACGCACGCCCATACGCATACAGAGAAGCATACATCGCCCCCCCCATATGGACGCCTGGAGGGAGAGGGTATGTGTGGGGGTACTGTGCTAGTTTCACTTCTTTCCCTCGTGCTTCATTGAGCAGGCCCTGCGGTCAGGGCTACTAAAACTCCTCGTCATCATCCGGAGCCGCACCGCCCTGCGGCCCATCCGGTGTGGCGAACGGAGGAGTGGTCACGGCGGGGGTGGCGGAGGGCAGCACGATGGACGCCGCCTGCGGCAGGGCCTCTGGGCCGCCGAGAACGAAAAGACTAAGCGCGATCCCCACGGCGACGGAGGGAAGCCACCAATCCACCTTTGAGATAACAAAGTTGGAGGTGTGGTCGATGAGGTGGTGCAGCTTCTCGTAGAAGTACATGCTGCCCCACTCCTTCTGCGGCGCATGCGCGCGACCAAACATCATCTTTGCTATGGAAGACTTCGAGTGGAGAACTGTGACGGGAGAGCGCACCCCTGTGTGAGGTTTGGCAGGGAGGAGAGGGTGGGGTGATCGGGAGGTGTAGAAGGCGACGACACAAGAATCGAGCACACAAGCACGCACACGTGAAGTAGGTGCCCTGCCTCCTAACTTCTGCGTCGACACCGCGAAATGGGAGATCAAGCAGAGGAGCCTGGTGATCGAGAGAGACCATGGCGGTAGTCGCGATGATAAAAGGTGTGCACAGAACCGACGCTGTGGCCTCTGTGAGCGCCGGAGGCGGCGGTAAGAGAAGAGGGGGAGAACAGTGGTGGTGTCCTCTCACTTACGCGGTGGCAACCACGCCCTCTGAGGTTGCAGCTTGCTCTCTCTCTCTCGGCGCCGCTAAAAGGGGCTGTGCGCACCCATGAAAACAAAAAGCGCAGAAGCATCCTGTCCACATGTGGCACCACACCTGCTCCTCCTCCCCTCGGTCTGCATGCGGGCCTGCCTCTCAAGCACTGCAGGCACCACAGAGAGGCACTACAGTGCCCGCACATATTGTGTGCGGTTTGTAAAAGGAAAGGATATCAGCACCGCGTGTGGTGGTGCCGCTGCCAAGCAGTGTGCCATCGCATACGGTTGTCGAAGTATTAGTGTTAGCAGATCAAGGTGAGCAGATGAAGCAGTGAAAGAAAACAAGACGGGCGCTACGCGCGAGGCTCAGGCATCGACATGAGCCAGCAGTCCATAACGGCTGGAGGAGAAGGGCCCACTACGGCGAGCGGAACGAAACTGTCGCAATGGCAGACGCGCACGTGCAGGCACAGCATTCTCACACGCCTCCCTCCGTCAATGAATGAGCGAGGTGGCTTTGCTGCACCGTGCGCTCGAGATGGCCTTGCAAGTCCTGAGCCAGCTGCAGGATCGAGAAGGCGGACGACGGCGACTCTGTGGTGTGCACCGATGCCGGCACGAGGCACGTGCGATGCGCAACTTCGGCGTAAAGCCGCTGCCAGTCGGGTGGCCCGCCCCCTTCGCCGTGCACAAAAGCGCCGCCCAAGCCGTGATCCGCGCGCTGTGGAAGCGGGACGTTGCAGTAATCGGGCGCCCACGTGGGCCACGCCTCGGACTCAAGAAGGCGAAACACGCACTCACCGAGGAGCGTCTTGGCTGTGAAGAAGTGCAGCGTCGCGTCGCACAGCCCCACGGCGGCCACGGCGTCGATCAGCGCCGTCACCGCACGGGTCGGAGAGGAGGCTGTTGTAGGGTGCCCTGTCCGTTTCGGAAGGGCTATCGTGAGGCGTGTGCGCCACTCCGTGTGTGCCAAGGTGAGCTTTACCAGAGTCTTCATCATGCTCGCGTCGGCGCCCTCTACACACCGTGCCTTGGCGGCCATGAAATACGTGCTGAGGAGCCGGCTGCACGCCTCCGACAGCGCCGGTGTGTCGTTGGGGGAGCAGCTTGGTGACGTGGCGACAGGGTTGGGTGAAGAGCCATCAGCGGTGGCGTTGTGCACAGGAAGCGTCAGCGCCGCGCCCAGCAACCGCAGCCATGCCTCGCCACGAGAGTGAAGCAGCTCGCAAAAAGCGGGCACGGTGCTGCCCTGCAGCGCAGCCGTCTGCCGGTGCATGTCGTACGCCGGGCGCACGACAACGTCGCAGCGCTCGGCAAACTCGACCAGCTGGCTCTTCTGCATGAGAGACGCTCCCTGTCGTACGCTGCACAGAGCGCTGTGGGTGGCGCAGTACTGCACTGCTTGGCCTCCCTCGCGTCGAATCAAACGACGGGTAGCGCCAGCGAGATTCGTGGACGGTGTCTGCGCTGCTTCTCCCTGCCGCTGTCCCGCTGTGCATGGCGACGTCGCGACACCAGAGCCGAAGGCGCGCTCGCTCGCATGCGAGCCAAACACTGGCGCATCCATCTTTTCCACGTCGCTAGCTTCATCGCGCAGGGCCTCCTGCAGGAGCTTGAGCGTCGGTGCAGGAAGTACCTCGATGCGTTGCAGCACAAGAGTTCGACCGTTTGCGTGCGTAAGGACGCCACCCTGGAGGGTCTCCGGGTAACAGGGTGGTGGCGGAGCAGTCACGGCAGTCCCTGCGCATACGCGACGGTGCCGCGCTCGACGCGCCGCCGGTGATTCCATTGGCGTTACCACTACCGCACAGGCTGCTGATGCTGGCGCGTTCGCTCTCCACGCGGGCGGCGCGGGGACGCGCTGCATGCGGTACGAGGGGAGAAAAAACGGCGGCTTGGCGCGCGCTAGAACCGAGGACGGCACCTCGAGTGTCGCGCCTGGCACCACACGATCGAGCCGCCGCAGAAGTCGCGTCAGCAGGGACTCCGGCACCGCCTCATCCACGGCAAGCACCACCACACCATCGGCCATCTGCGCCGAAACAAGCGCCAGCTGAGAAGCGACGAGGAAATCGAGTGAGGCGCTGAACAAACGCGCTACCCAAGTCGCTCTGTCCCTGTCCTCTGCCTGCCCTGGCGCCTCCATCCCGAGCGCCAGCCGAGCGCCCTCCCAGAACATCAGAGCAGCGCGCGCAGTCGCCTCCTCTTCCGCGACCGTCAATTGCACCGCCGCATTCTCGCAGTGTTCCGAACAGCCGACATCGGCGCCCTCCGCAGCGCTGCGTATGTGATGAGGTGGCGCCGCCACAGGCCCCCGCGCCGCGGAACCTAGTGACGCCATCGTGGCTGACGGAGAAGCACTTGCTGTTTCTTCTACAACCGAGTCCGCACAGTTCCTGCTCAGCCACGAGCAACTGTTGGTTTGTAAAACTCCGGCTGAAAGCTGCACGGGCGCCGCCCAGGTGGCAACGATGTACTCCTCCAACGACGCCTCCGCTACTCCACCGAGGCGAAGCGGTGCCGCTGCCTCTGCCCTTGCGCAGGCACGACGCCTTGCCACCTGCGTGTGCCCACGCACCGCAATGACGCCCCCGATGACGGCCACGGCGCTGCGCTGCAGGGCACCGAGGAGGCTCAAGTCGACCTCCCGACGCCTGGGGGGCTCTTTGCCGCACTTGGAAAACGCGGAACGAGGAAGAGAGGCTGTCAGTGGCAGAAGCAGCACAGTCACCCATGGAGCGGGCAACGCTGCGCTGTGGCCCTCGTAGAAGACCTGGTGCACCACTCCAATCATTTGCACCGTGTGCGAGCACTCCAGGAAGCGATCAGACGGATAGGCGCAGCAGAGGCTGCGCGTGTTCGTGAGCCGTGTGCTGGGCAGTTGCCCAAGCTCCGTGGAGAGAGGCGCGATGGAACTAAGCTGCTCTGTCAAGGAGTCGGCCTCTCCAGAGGGAGGCGCTGATGGAGTCGCTATAGCGGGAGTCACTGGGACCGCGTCGCCGAGGCGCTCGCTGGGTTCACGTGTTCCTGCGCCAGAGGTGATGGCAGTGTACAGGCTAGGTACACGCAGAAGAAGAACCCGCACCTGACACCGCAGCCGTCTGTGCAGAATCTCCGCGCACCAGGGCCACGGCCATGGCAAGCGCCGCACCCGCGCACCAGCACAGGAAGCCTCCACTGCACCCTCGGTGCGCGGCTCCTCGATGAAACCCGTCACGTAGCAGCTCAGCCACGCGGTCACCGCCGCAGAGGCGGAAGCCTCAATGCAGACGCTGGAAGTGAGGAAGAGAGCTTGGCACCCACTCGGCTGGCGCTGAGCCACCTCGAACACGTCCAGCATCAGCACCATCTCCACCGGCGCCCAGCGCAGAGGTGGCTCAGACTCCAACGGCGGCTTTGCATGTGCACTGTGTGGGAGAGGTGGAAAGCCCTCAGGGCGAGACCATAGAGGCACATCGACGAGCGGCGCTTTCGGACCAGCTGAGGAGGAGATAGCGGCCGTGGGCTCATGCAACGCAACATGCGCAGAGACGCGCTCCAGTATGTGAAGTTGCAGGGATGCGTCCGCGTCCACCAGCTTCTGAAAAGACTGCGCAAGATATGTCGACGCGGTCGCCATCCGGTCTAGCAGTCGACGTGGGTGAGGCGGAAAGCCAAGACAAGGCGAGCAGACAGCTGCTCTCCTGCTTGTCTGCGTCACGGAACGACGGCGCCCACACAGCGCAAAGCAGAGAGGGAGGAAGAGGAAAAAGAGAAGTGCAGAATTGTGAGGGCGGTTTGAAGCAGCCGACGCGATGCAGCAGAGCATCGCCCTTTGGTAGAGCGGGAACGTGGCCCGTCCACATCGCTGCCCGAGCGCAGGGCATCACACGCGAGCATGGCGCGCATGCACACACACCACGACGCACAGTTATTTCGTGATCATTCTTCGCTTCCTTTGTTATTCATTTTCCTGAGTTTTTCCCCGTTGTTCAAACCGGCACACGCGCGTGACGCCCGCCGCCGTGCGTGGCACACGGCTCGTAGGCAGCGAAACACATGAGGGCACTCAAAGGTGAGCAGAGGAGAAACAAACAGAGCACGGAGCCACACAGCTCCGGCACGCACAGACGTGCGCGCCTCACAGATCTCTCTTCGCTCTTGGCCTGTGGAGCGTGCGTATGCGCGCGTCAGCTTCCCTCTGCCGGTGCACACCAGGCAAGCGCAGTGAAGCGGCCTTGGCACTTGCCTGAGTAAGCGGGCCGGCGGCGTGCACTCTCCGGCTCTTTCATTCTTCTCCCTGCAGCACCTAGTGATCGCCTCGCTATCCTCTTACCCCATCCCGTACTACGACGTACCAGCGTGCCAGCTGAGCAAGGATGCCCACTGTGCTCGCCACGCCGCCTCAAGGGTAACCTGACGACGACTGCGTGGTGCCCCGTCCTCTCGTGGCTCAGAGCCATGCTCAAGCCGGCCCAGGTCCTCCTCGACGCAGCGTATCACGTGCCTGGTGAGTTGTGCCAGACGGGGGACAAGAGCGCCACGCCCGATCAGCCCGTTCGAGCACGCGGGGGGCGATGCAGGGGACAACGTCGGCGCCCACTCGGTGATGGGGAGAGCAGCCGGGGCATGCACGAAGGATGGCGGGGCCGGGACGACGGCATCGCGCTTCGCGTCTGTCACCGATGCGCTGCCCTGGTCCATGGGCAAGCGCAGCCACGCACGCTGGAAGAGCGCGGGCCACTGCAACAGATAGGGAAGTGCAGCGTCTGCCAGGCTGTCCTCGAGCAGCCCAATTCGCTTCTGCAGCTCAAAGCGGAGAAGACGATGCGCGTCCGCGAGTTGCCGAGACTCCGCTGGCGTAAGCGGTACCTCGTCAGTGAGCAGTTTTTCGTACAACGTATCTGGCACCGCCTGCTCAACATTTTGGCGAAGGGAGGGAAGCAGGTATGACCATGTTGCGACGGCGGTGCGGTGATGACCGCTGCCCGACAACGTTCGGTCATGCATGGCGTGCTGGATGAGTTTGCGAGCCCGCAGCTGACCGGTCTGTGGGTGCGTCGTCTGGGAGGAGTGCGTCAGGCCTCGGAGCACGCCGAACGCGGGGGGCTTGAAGGCGCTGGCGTGTCGCGTGAACAAGTCCCCGCGACCGCCCCCGCTTATGCAGCGGTGCCGGTCACAGAGAGCGCCGCGGCATGCTGCCTTTCTTGCAAATGCAGCGACTCTTGCGCAGTTGGATGTTATGAGAATCATCGTCGGGCTATGCAGTCTCCACGTCTTCGGGCAAGCTCGGTGAGAAGCGGAGCGATCGCCCTGCAGCGTCGCGCTAAAGTTTAAGTGGAAAAAAATGTAAAAGAGCGGGGGTGGTTCGCGGCCACACACGGCAAGTGCGAAGCCCCCGAAGCTGATGGGTGGCGGTGAAGCGCGTCAACACTTGAGTTCCTCCCTCGTTGGCAAGAACGTAACTACAGCGAGAAACAGGAGGAGACGTGAGTGGTGATGTAAAGGTCAGCAGAGGAGGTCGAGGCCGATGTACCGAGAACAGGCACACAGACAGAGGCACGTACCTGAGGCCCCTGCTATCATTGGCGACACACCACCTACTCGCAGGTGGCGGCGGCAGGCGAGTTTGCGGTACAGCTCCTTAACATCCTCCCTCCCTCGCCGAGGGAGCCGAGGAAGCGGCGGCAATACAAAACAAGTGCTTCTTTTATGTCTTGCTTGTAGAGTTATCGCGCTGTGAAGCAGCAGCCAGGAAGGAGGCTGCCACCACACAGCCACAGCCGCATCAAATGCAACCTCATGGTGGCACACACAAAGAACGCACGCAGACACATCAACCTCCCCCTCCCCCTCCTCGCATGACCCGCTTAGGGCGTGGAGTAGGTGTTGCGCGCAAAGTCGTCCTCGCGGCTGCGCTCGAGGCGATACCAGTAGTGGTCCTTCTGCTGCTGCTGGTCACGCGACAGGATGCTCCAGTTGCGCTCGTTGTTGCGAATCTCCCAGTGTGGGGCACGCACTTCCAGTTGGCCGCTGCGCACCAGCATTGTGGTGTTGTTGACACCCTTCATCAACTCCTTCTCGCGCTCAATGACCTTCTCCAAGGACTGACGTTCTGCAGCGTCCGTGGTTGTCGCGAGCAGCCGCTCGGCATCGGCGATGGTGCGTTGCGACAACCGCTGCCGCCGCGTTATTTCCTCTGGCGTAAGCATGTCACCGGCATTCTCGAGCGCCGCCACTTCCTCAGCCTTCATGTCTTGCTGGGTGGTGCTGGCACGGCGAAACCACCGCTCCCACAGCGACGCCTCCTTTAGCTGATACTCGAGGTGATTGTTGACGTTGGGGGACGGCATGCGATTCTTGTGCGTCACCTGAGCTTCGTAGAGTATGGAGCCACCGATGCAGGCGGCTAGGATGGCGGTCGCCCTGTACGGGTGCTCGCGCGTCCACCGCGTGGTGCGGTAGAGCCAGCCGGACACCTCTTTGCCCAAGAATGGGATCGGCACCACCTTCTCGAGCATCTGCAGCGACGTGGCGAGAGAGAGGGGGGAGACAGCGAAGGAATGACAAGCCAACGACACAGATGCGCGCACCCAGGAGAGCAGATAGCGGTGGAGCGAGGGCCGGGGGAATGAGGGTTTATGTGAATGGCCTGAGGATAAGTGCAGGAGCTACCCGCCTTCGTGCCTGCGTGCAAAGTACTCGGAAAACAGAAGAGCGGCTGACCTCGTTTGTTCGTTCGCTTGTGGGGGGGGGGGGTTAGGGATGACCGGGGAAGGCGCGGGGTCTTTGGTCCTGCTATATCGGCCTGCCGGCGTCCCTTGAGTAAACCAGTGAACGCTGCAGTTCTTTCTGTGAGCACGTGCGTACGCGTGTGTGAGGGAGGGGGGAAGGGGTGTATGTGGTTGTGGGTGTGGGTGGGCGTGGGTGTGCGCACTCTCACGGCAGAAGATGGCAAGAGAGAAGAGAAAGGGAGTGAGAAATGGATGGCAGTGGTGGTCACTGCATGCGCACGCGCGAAGCACACACAAGAGAGAGGGAGACTCGGAGGTGCCTTACGGTAGGCTCGTTGGCGATGCGCTGTGACTTCAGGCAGCTCCTCGAGCGACGTGTGCGCATGAGCAGGCGCAGGTATGCCCGAGGAGGGCCCCATTCGACATAGTGGGCGATGAACACTACCATAGAGGCGCGTGTGGTTTAGGCTGCCGCGACCCCTCGCAGCTGTTTTTTTTTGGGGGGAGGGGGGCAGTGTCCTGTGCGACTCCATCCGTGCAGATCTGCCCCGCTGCGTTACCCTTTCGCCTTGTCAACCGCCGGTGATGGGTGGTAGGTTCGCGGGAGCTACGTATCGTCGCATGGCAGACATACCCAAATCGACGCATGCGATGGCGGCAGAAGCCCCTGTACGCACCGATACGACGGCGTAGATCGTTGTGGCACAAGTGTAGGGAGTAGGAGAAGAAGAGGGAAAGAGAGCCGAAGTGGACTGCAATCAAACCACCTCCCTCGACTGAGGCCAGATGGCCTGCTAGTGTACATAGCCGCACAGAGTATTGCAAATGACGAGGGCGAGGGAACGAGGGTGATTTCGTGGTATGTGCGCGTGTGCATATGTGTTTGTGTATGTGCGTGGGGGATGAGGTAAGGCCGCCATCCCTGTCGGGCATCACCACAATGCCACACGAGAGGAGCAGGCGTAAAGAGACGCTAGGCTCGGTCCATTTCCACGGAAGCGTGCAACTCACTGTGGACCCGGTCCCGCCACAAGACTTCTCTTGTCTCGATGCTATGGCGAAACGACACTTCATCCTCGACTAGGTGCACCAGACGCCGGGCGTCCCACATGTTGCGCAGCACTGCCTGCCTTGCGCACCGCTCCTCCAGTGCGATCTCCTGGCGCTTGGCAAAGTGCTGCTGGTCGCAGAGAATGCGCGCACGAGGAGAGGGCGGCGACGGTGTGGCGGCCGAAGCTGCACTCTTGTCCGCGCAAGCGGAATCCTTCACGTCGTTTGTCGTTTCCACCCTTGCATTGCTGCTCGGCGGCGCTTCCTCACCTTCGTGCTCACGTGCCACCAGCTGCAGTTGTTTATCGATGCGCGGGCCGAGGTAACTGAGGAGGGCATCCACGCGCTTCTGAGCACGGTCCTGTTCCTCGATGCGTCTCCGCGCCAGCCTCCGCTCCATCGCCGCCTCCATCTGCGCCAATCGCGAAGGGAAACGCTCACCTCCAGGCGCCTGAAGATCAGCGAGGCGTTGCACCTTCCACGCGTCGAGCTTCTCGCTGAGCTGGGCGAGTTCCTGCTCCACTGTGAGAGCTACCTCCAGCGGTGCGGCAAGCGTGCCCTCCACACTCAGCGCGACTGTTTCTTCCATGTGCACAGCAGCTCCAATACTTGCATCATCACTGCTCCCTCTGCGCGAAGCAGCGTTGACCGTTTGAGGAATAGCCGTCGCGAAGTTTGCCTCTGGTGGGTCTGGAGGTAGGCAGCGGTGGGTTGCAAAGACGGCGTGCAGCACCGGCTCGTCGTGGCCCAGCTCAGACGCCACATAGTTGAAGGTGCGGAGTTGGTGCATGAAGGATACAGAAACAGGGGAGCTAGCGAAGGGCGCACAGTAAAGACGCCACAGCGCGCAGGTGGCTGTGACGCGTTGGCGCACAAGGAGCACACCGTCACCACCAACACAAAGGGGTGGCCGCGCTTGCACTGATGTCGAGGCCGTCAGAGGCGGCTCAAGAGGACGCACGAGCGTGTCGCACTCGCATCTTCCGCCAGCGCCACCCGCGTAACATTCAAAAACGCACACACATAAAGCGTGACAACAGAGAAGCAGCGCAAGCAGGAAGTAGTGAAGGAGGGGTATACGTGAAGAGAGAGGCGGTGGAGGAGGACAGGAGTAACGGTGGCAACGCCACGTACGTCACCCGTCCGGCGGGCTACCTGCCTCCGTTAGCTACGGCATTGACAGCCTCGGCGCGCGTCACTGGTGCCCCGGTACATCGAGCTGGGGAAGGTGGGCATGAATTGAGTGTTGCCTCCCAATTCAGAAGCCGCGCTAGGTATTTGATGTCAAAGCCGCAGCACACGGGCATAAAGGCTTTCGACAACAACAAATTCTCACAACATTCTTCGCTGCGTTGATTGCTCGCAATACTTCGAGCGGCTGTCGCTTGAAAAAGGATGGCAATTTTCATGCTGCCCCCAAGCGGTCGGCTGTGACGCGGAGACCTGTCTACCCGAATAGAGGGAGAGCCCGAAGGCCGCACATAAAAAAAAGTCATGGCATCTCCACACAAACACACCCGAAGACACACGAACGCTCAGCAATGAAAGCAGAGGGCAGCAGCGGATGGTCCTATTCGGGAGACGACGGCAAGCAAGCCCCCGACGCAGTGCCGCAGGAGTCTGCATTCATGTTTGTCCGCACGCAGAAGGGCCTACGCCCATACGCGCGCATGAGCACGCAAGTGCGTCGATGACTGTAAACGCAGGTTTTACTCTGGAACAGCACACTTTTAACGATGCACACGCACACAGCGTGTGGCACAGACTTCTTTCCCAGCGGGTGCCCGCCCTCTGCCGTCCAACACGAGCTCCAGCGCCACCCCACCCCGGCATGCCGCAGGCCCCATCCCGCCCTGCGAAGCAGCGGTGCGCGCACGCGGTACAGCAATGCGTCGGCCCAGTCATCTCAGCACCGCCTCCGCCTCAAGCCCCGACCACCACCACCGCCGCATCGCGCAGGTCGCCTCACAGCCGCTCCCACATCATGCCGGTCGCCACGTGATGCAGCCCCCTCGGAGGGGCCTCGGGCTCCCCACACCAGCGGGCAGTGCGAGGGTCGGGTGGTGGGGTGCGTTCCAGCGACGCGGACACTCTGCCCATCATGTGGATGGCACACGTGTGCCCACGGTCGCAGGTCGCTCAGACGCAACGCCGTCCAGGACCTGCTATCCGACACCAGCAGCGACACATCGCTCTCACCTCGCCCCAGGTCGTAGGCGCCTCACCCTGTCACCACCAGAGGTGGCTCCGCATTTGGCAGGGATAGAGAGCGGCGGGCGGCTTCGCCTCCACCCAGAGAGAGTCGGCGTGTGTACTGGGCCCTGAGCTGCCACGCACCGAGAGGCGTGCCCACACACACACACACACGCACCGTCGCCATGAGGGAGTGAGGAAGGCACGGCAAAGTAGAGAGGAGGAAAAGCCGTGCGCAAGGCTCACACTCGTGGGGGTTGCCAGCACGGAGAGGGGCAGAGTCCACAGGCACGCGGTGTGCGCCATGTGCTCGCCGGTGTTTCCGGGGCCATCCTTGAATGGTCGCGTGTGCACGTGCATGTGTGTGTGTGTGTGTGTGTGCATCTATGTATATGTGTATGTAAATTTGTGTTGCGAAACTGGTCTGCCGTTTGATGGCGGCGACGAGGAAGGAGAGAGGGAGGGAGGCGAGGAGCACGCCGCGCCTCTTCCTCGCCAACGCTTCCCCCGCCATCGCCCGAGCTCACATCAGTCCCACACAGAGGTGGGGGGAGGGGGCACATCGGCTAGTTTTCCTTGTACTTGCTGTACTTCTTGAACTCCTCAACGACCGCCTTGGTGGCGGCCTTGATGTCCACAATCGGCGCAGGATACGATGTGGGATATTCCTCTGCGTTCCCTTGGCCACTCCGTTTCCTCGAGTGGGTAGCGGTCGCCTTGCCTCTAGCCCTCGCACAGTACCCTTCCCAGTGGTGCACGACGCTCGGCGGCACCTTCGCCAGCTCAGGCACCCACTGAAAGATGAATTTGCAGTCCGGGTCGAAGCGCTCCGACTGGCGGAATGCGTTGAAGGTGCGAAAGTACGGCTGCGCGTCCGCACCCTGGCCCGAGGACCACAGCCAGCCACCGTTGTTGTTCGCGGCGTCGTAGTCCACAGCCACCGTCGCAAACCACCGCTCACACTCGCGCCAGTCGATTCCCAGCACCTTGACGGCAAAGTTAGAGATGACTAAGCGGCAACGGTTGTGGCACCAGCCGGTGGCGGTCAGACACCGCACGGCGGCGTCGACAAGCGGTACACCGGTGCGCCCCTCCTTGAACGCCTCGAAGTGCTCTGCCTTCCAGCTCCACTTGAAGTTGTCGTACGACGGTTGGAACGGTGCATTCTGCTTCGGCTGCGTCGCCTTAACGATGTCCTGCTGGCCAATAAAGGAGTTCAGCTGCCCTTGCAAGAGCCGTGGGCGCGTGAAGGCCAGCATCGCATAGAACTCGCGCCACACAAGTTGACGAGTGAACGGGTGCCCAGTGCCGAGCGCCTGCACGCTGGCGTGCCACACCTCCCGCGTCGACACCGTGCCGCACTTCATGTGTGGGCTGAGGTGCGAGGTGCGGTCTCCTGCGATGTCGTCGCGGGCATCTGCGTACTGCTTCAGCCTCTCCACGCACGCTAATCGCTTCAGCCCCTCTGTGCGACCGCCGTGGTCCTGCACCTGCGGCATGTGCGCGTACACAAGCGCTGGATCTACCAAGTGATGCCCCATGCACTTTTTTGGCCGCGAAACCAGCATCGACTGCACCTTGCTCACGTTCACCGGCAGCGGTACCGCCACCCTGCGCGCATGCTCAGCCGTAAACTTGTTGTAGAACGGAGTGAAGACGCTGTACGGCTGCTCAGAGTTCTTGACCACCTCATCCAGAGGACGCAGCGAGTAGTCGTGAGGCCCTGTCACGCACACGATGCCCTGCTTGTCTGCGTAGGCGCGCAGCAGCCGATCGCGCGCGAGGGCAAAGGGGGTGTAGTCCTCGTTGAACCCAAGCACTTTCACCTCATAGCCGCTGTCTCGGATGCGCTGCAAGCAATCCTCGTCGCTGCCGCGTAGGCACACCAGTCCACCGTTGAGCTGCGCCGCGCCGTCCAAGTCTATGAGGGACTCGCAGAAGAACTGGAAAAAGGCGTCGCCAAAGTACGGGTTCCTCTTCTTGTCGCATTGAATCGGGTTGAAGAAGAACGCCGGCAGCACCGGGATGAAACGGCGCGCGGCCTCGTCGCAGAGCGCCTGCAGACCGGTGTTGTCCACCACACGCAAGTCGCGGCGAAAGAGAAACAGCGCCACCTCCTCACGAACCGTGTGCGACCTCTTTTCTGCCGCCGCCGAGCCGGTGGACGAGGAGCGACTGCGGCCACGCTTCATCTTGATGGATGCTCGTGCGGAAGCAGCGGCGAAGGCTGATGGGCGTGCACGACCTGCACCACACTGCGAGATCAGAAGAACGAGAGAGACGTACGTCTTTGCTTCGTGGTGTATGAGAGACGGTCAGGGCTGTCACGCCTTGGATACAGGGTGGGGATTGGGTCGGGGGCAAGCAAGAAGGTAAAGCAGCGCCCCACCGCTGAGTTTTTTTGTTGTGCTATGCAAGCTTCGCGTTCCTTCGTGCGCCGCCCTGCTTCCGGAGACGCATGTACGCGTTTGGCGTATGTATCGGTATGCTTGTGCGTATGGGCATGCGCGCCGGCACGGAAACGAGGACTGTTGAGGAGGAGAAGCAACAGTCAATGAAAGGTGGGAAAGCGGGTGGGGTGGGGGGAGGGGGGCAGCAGACTAGAGGTTGTACAGACAACACGTCTGAAAAGGTATTTGAGGCGGAATGAAGCAGGCAAGCCGTCACTCTCGTAACGCGGTAGCACGCATCCGTCAACCGGGCAACAGGGTGCATGACTGCTCGCGTCTCATATGTCGTCCGTGGAGGACGGCGGCTCGTCGTCGGCTGCACCTCTGCCGCGCTCGACTGCAGATTCAAATCTGCGCACTTTCCGAACTGCCGAGAGGACAGAAATAAGGGCCGCTATATGTCTTCCGCTCTGTGTGAGGTTCGTTGTTTGCTTCGTGTGGATCTTATCCGTTTAAAACGTTCTTGAGCAGAGGCAGGCAGAGGGAAAAGAAGGAAAGGGAAGAGGACGATGTGGCGGCAGCAGCAGCAGCGAGGTAGAAAAGTGCAACACCCGCTTCGCCTCCCTCACAAGCAAACATCACATGTCCAGACAAGGCGGCGCACACACAACTGGAGATATAAGTCCGGCCAACAGTTTGCCGACGCCGCAATATCCGATCCTGCTCCGTTCGCGGCCTTCCCCCTCCCCCTCACAGTCCCTACTCGTTTTGCGCGCTGTTCGCGATGGGGATCTGTGCAGGGCGACTCGCAGCAGCTCAGTGATATCATGCCTGCGTTGCACTCACAAGCAACGATGCAGCAGGCGATGAAGCGGGTACGCATCGGCCCTGCTGCCTTCGGCAGCCACCGGCGGGCCCTCTTCACCACGATGAGCGTGACGGGCTGCGACATTACAGCCCTCAGCTGCCGCGTGCACCTCCCCGCAGAACACGGCCACCAGCACACGCAGGCCCGCAAGAGGAGTGGCTGGTGCGCGCGTCACCGTCGAAGCAATCGGTGTCGGCTCTCTGCCGCCGTGGCTAGTGGAGGGTGTGGTAGGAGTGCGCAGTAGAAGCCGTTGCAGCAGCTCCACAAAGCTGCCAGAGGCCCCGGGGAAGTGTTTGGGCACTCGAACAATACTGGGCGACGACTTCACGCGTAGTAGCGGTGCTGCTTCGTCACCCCTGCTCGCGCACGCTGAGGTGTCTTGTCCTTGTGCAAGCACCCTTGTAACTTCATCTGTCCAAGCCTGCATATCGGCCCCGCACTGGGGAGGCAGCAACAGAACACCCAGTGTTTCGCTGTACTCCTCCATCACAATACCCTTGCGTTGCTGTAAAACGCGTAGCTCCGGCGCGCCACGGGCACCTTCGCCGCCGGCGGCTGACGCGAAGCGGGCGCGACGCGCATTTCGAGAGCTGCGCAAGCGCACCGGCGCTGTCATGAGCTCCAGCTCTTGCACCTCCACAAGCGCGCCAAACAGCGGGAACAAGCGGGCGAGAGAGAGAGGCAGCACACCCGCTCCTTCGCTGCGCGCCGCCAACGCCGATGCCGGCACTGTGGCGCCCATACACTCGAGGCGAAGCTGAGAAACGGTGCCCAGCCTCTCTGCGACGATGCGGGCCGCCAGTGCCCACATGCTCGCCACGGAGAAGCTGAGAACGCAACGAATAGCCTGCTTGCGCTGGCGGCGACTCGTGCGCGAGGATCTAGTGCGGTCGGCAGCCGATTGTGCCGTCGCTACCGGCAGCTGGACGGTTTCAGGCGTCGCAGCTGCAGCTTTCGAGTCTGCCATGACGTCGCCCCGCTTACTAGACATCTGGGTGCTGCCATGCGCGTCGTTGACGCTGCGGCGAGCGGCGCGGAGACGACGGAGGGCACAACGCTTCTCTGTGGTGTCATTCAATGCAAACACCGACAACGGCGGGGTGGAACGTCCGAGTGGCTCCGGCGTTGGCTTTGACGCAGCCTTCGACGCACGTGCCGCTGTTGCAGCCCCTTCCTCATTTTCGCCTCTTCCACTATCATCACCAGTGTGCCCCGCGTGCCTGGCTCGTGCGAAACTACCGCAATCACCAGCCCCCGCCTTGTCGCCGGAGAGAGTTGTGTACCAGTAGCGCCTCAACGCTGAGGCCCGCGAGATCCCACGCGCGAGCCGCAGAATCTTTCGCGTCGTACACCGCCGTCGCCAGAAATCTCTCCGGGTTCGAGAAACCGTGGTGGAAGTAATCATCTGCAAGGGGAGCCCCTGCGGAGGCAGCCGTTTCTCCTCCGTCCGTACACGTTTGTGTGCACTCTTCTCGCCTTCGCTACCGGCGCCTGCGGCGGCACTGTGCAGTACGGACGCGGTGTCAGAGCGGCTGCGTTTGCGCTCCTCATCCTCCTGCTGCCGCTTAGCACGCAGCTCTTGGTAGCGTGACGTGAGAGTTGCAGAAACCGCCACTTCGCGTGCCCGCTGAATCTCTCTAGCCGCCGGTACCGCTGGGAGTTGCGTGTGCGTCTGGAGCACCGTTACGGCACAGGCTGACGCATTTCTTGATTGGTTAGAGGTCTTGCGGGGGCTCGAGGACGCAGTCCTTGGCCGCGCCGGCGGCTCTGAGGGCCTGTGGGATGCGTCAAGCTCCGACCCCTTCCTCCTTGCCTTCGCCTTCTCGCGTGCGGCAGACTCTGCCTTGTGGGCCTGCACCCCCAGCATGAGCGGATTCACTCCTCGCTCCACAGCCTCCACCATCTTCGACGGCGGCAATGCTGAAGACGTCGATCCATGGCGCCGGCGGACGACTTTCGCCAGTGTCGCGTGCTCTGGTGCGGCGACAAAGCCGTGGTGGCGCTCGAGGAGGTTGTCCAAGACAGAACCGGCATCCATGATCAAGTTGTTGGTGTGCGCGTGTGCTTGCGCGCACAAGTCTTCAATTGCTTTGGTGGGACGCAGCTGGCCTACAGCTGTCCTTCCCGTCTTCGCTTCCGCGCCTACTCGGCAAAAGCGGCTGCTCCGGTCGCGGGTGGCCAACGCGGTGCGGGCAAGCGTTCCTCGGCAAAGCCGCAGCAGTAACTGGATGCTGAAAAAAGAAGCAGGCAGATTCAAATGACGGTAAAGACGTGTGCGAGTACGCAGAGCACAAGAAAGGGCGGAGAGCGGCATATGGGACATGCGGGGCGTATGAGCCTAGAAGAGTGGCAGTGAGCCGCGCGGTGGCATGTGTGACGTCAGCTCGTGAGATCCCCCGAATGCGCAGCGACATGCCCTCTGGCGGCCTTTGCCGTCAAAGTAGAAAAGCACACGTTTGGCGTGCAAACAAAAGTGTGTGTGTGTGTGTGTGTGTGTGTGTGTGAAGCTATTGCCGTGTAGTGGGCACAGTGCACAACAGACGCTGGCGAACTCCAGATAAATCGATCACGTCGGCGGTGGAGAACGGAAACCACCTTGTCGACACGCATTCTGCTCCTCATCCGCTGCGTCTGCGCCTCTGCGCTAAACCTGCGCAGGAGCCTCCTCGGCGTGCAACGGGCTTTCACCGTCGAGGGAGGGAGAGGGGTCTCCGGAACGTCATGGGTTCTTTACACAAACGGCAGGTGCACGGGCATGTGCGTACGTATGCGCGCATGCTTAAGCGTTGCCTCACACCCTGCACGTGTGGAAGCCACTCCGCGGCCCACGTCACGCGTACCACTGTATGAGTTGTACCGGCGAGCACGACAGCGGATCGTAAAGCAGCGTCTCGAGCTCCCGCATGGCACGTCCTTGCCCAAGGTCAAACACGCGCTGATGGCGACTGTGGGCTCGCTTTCGCGGCAGCTCGTCTCGCTGGAGCAATGCGCTGCGGCGAAGAAGATCATCCGCTACCTCAGGAGGGGCGAGCAGGTAGGTGAGTGCGTCAGAAGCAGAAGCGGTGTCACCGACCAGAGAGGCGGCAGTCCAGTGGACGCCGTGCGCCGCCACGGGTAGCGCATGTTCTTCCTCGTTGTCGAGAGCGGCAAGAATGGGGCCACCGCCAGTCCCGCTCGTCGTTGGCGGAAAGCAGCACCACACAGGTGCCACCATGCACCCGAATCGCTGTGCGAAGAAGGCAGATGATGTCACAACGCCGATACGTGCCACACCCGGTATGCACAACGCGCCGCGTCCTCTGCGCTGCAACCACCGGTACTGCAGCAGGACCGTCCCCACGCTGCAGTGCAGGGTGGGGAGCTTGTGATCTGTGTGTGCCGCCCGCACAAAGACACGACACGCCGCATTCGAGACATTCCCATAGTATTTCAGTATGTGCAGGTACGAGGGAAGTCGCGCACACACCGGCGCCGCAGCGGCAGACGTGCCGTCCGTTGGCGTGCGACTGCGTTTTGTGCCATGCCGCACAACCCGGCCCTTTTTTGGTGTGGGTCGGCTTCGCTGCTGCCGCCGCTGCTGCGCCGCTGCTGAAGGGCGGGACAGCCCGTAGTCCAGAGGGTAGGCAGGACGGCCTAGCAAGTGAAGGAGGGTGACGCGATCCTGGAAGCCAAGCGCACGGCACCGCCCGCGTGCGGCGGCACCGCTAAGCGTTGTTTCAGTCCGCGGTGGAGCCATGAGAAGAAACCCGAAGAAGCGCCGAGCCAGCTGGAAGTGAGCGCGACGCGCCTGCCACGACAGTAGGCACCTACGTCGAGGCGAAGGGGTGGCCACGGCACGCTCCACGCCTAGGGATGCGGCAGACCTAGCGGCGGCGTCACGGATGCGGGTGCACGCGGCACGTCTCCTGCTCTCAGGAACGCGGTAGAGAAGCGCAAGGCGCCACGCGTACGGGGCCGCCCTTCCTTCCCCGGACCCGTTGCGGTGCGAATCTGACAGAAACGGAGAGGAGAAGCTGGGAAAGGCCACGAGGGAGAGGCGCGACGAAGCCCGCTGAGGGCCATGCGCAGCAGTCCTTGGCCCTGCAACCGTCGCACCGATTCTTGGCGCGTTTTTTCGGGGTTGAGACGCGGACGATTTTCCCCGGCGAGCGCGGGGGTTACAGCGGGGGCGAAATGAACGCAACTGCAGCCGCCGGTAGACACGGGCGCAGCGCTGGAGAGCACCCTGGAGCGTTGAGAGCGCCTCCGGCTCCGACTGGGAAGAGGGTGCGCAGGGGTCGCAACGCCAGTACTCAAATGCAGAGGCGCGTGCCGAGCTCAGCGTGCACGGGTTCCAGGATGAGACAAGCTGAATTCGCAATTGTGTCATAGCGCGGCTAGTGAAGTGCACCGGGCCTTCACTGAAGAGAAGCACCTCCATGGAAGCGACTGCGGCTCTGGCGCGAAGTGAAGCAACCAGCACCACTGGCACCACACGCGTGTGACGAGAGAGAGTGCTGACAGAGTCGCGGCGCTGGTCGGCTGCCTTCAAGGCGGCATTCTCAAGGCATGCAGCACCTGCACACCACATGTGTCCATGCACGACGGTTGCACAAGTTCGTCGTGTGCGCTGATGGCGCGCCGTCGGAGAAAGCGCAAAGACCACCCCCGAAGGTGCGGCACCCACGCCCTCCACATCAGGATGCAGTCCGAGTACTGCAAGAAGGCTGGTCAGCGCAGATGAGACAGCAGACGCAGCTTCATGCGGTAAATTAGGTGAAGTGCATACTCCACCACTGAGTGGCCACTTCTTCCGCGGCGTCAGCACGTACACGCAGTGATGTGAAAGGTCCGCCAGCATAGTTGCGGCTGGGGCAGACGCAGTCAGCGATGCATGCGAGTGTGATGGGTGGGCATTCCCTGCAGTGGGGCTGCAGAAGAGCCGCCAGCGATGGTGCACCGCGAGCGCGGTCGCCCAACGCTGCAAAAATCGATGATCCTTTCGCGCGGGCTCACACGGTATGGCGACCCGAGTCACGCATGATGCACAGAGGCGCAGACGCCTTGCCCGTCGCGTTTCACATGGCGCGGTGGAGCTGAGCGCTGCATCACCGCCATGGTGCGAGGGGATCGATGATGTCGCTGTCGTCAGCGATACGTGCGTGACGCCGGGTTGGACGGCAAGAAAAACAATACGGTAGTGGAAGCGCTTCACCAGCCGCGAGTGCGATGGAAGCCACTGGGTCACCACCTTGCGGGCAGCCTTGATGAGAGGCGGGCGTGCTTTGCGCGCCGGAGTTGAGGCCTTGGGCGGGTGTCTTCGACTCCTGCAGCAGCGGCAGAGCCCAATCGGCCGCCCGTACTCGAGTGCTAGCTGCCGAGCGAGGTGCCGCCGTCGAGCCACCGGCCGCCGGCGGTGCCACAGCCGACGCCGACGACGCAGCCAGAGGGCCCACTGCGCGTGTGACAAGAGGCGTTGACGGGTTCGCTTGATGCGCAGTCGGCGTAGCTGGGCTTGCTGCTGGGGAGTGAGGGCGGCACTTTTCTTAGCGGCGCGCCGCGAGACGTCGTCGGCAGAGCTGCAATGCGATCCCAGCTCCGTCATCCAGAGGTAGGTGCGGTCGCGAATCTCCTGCGCGGAGAAGCCCATGGCTCCTAGCGGGGCACCGCTACGGCTGCCGCTCGTGGCTAAATGTGGAAGGTCACCGGCAAGGTCGTCGGCATCGCTCTTGGCCATCTTTTTCGTTTTGCGTGCCATCCGCTGCTCTCGTTCTGCCCGTGCCTTGATCTCTTGAAGGACGCGTGACACCGGCACATTCGCGGAGGCAGGGCGGCGGTACGCGGGTGTCACCGCGGCCACGCGTATCATAGGAGGAGAAGAGGTGACGGCTTCTGCCTCACTCGTAGCGGTGTGTGTCGCCGATGAAACGGAGGCCGACGTCGGACGCGGCTTGCGTTCTGCGGATGTCGGCCGACGAAACACAAGGGCCGTAAAGGCGGCAACATCCGCCTGGCGCTCGTGGAACAGAGCCGCAGCATCCATGTCGTATTGGCGTGCAAGAATGTGGCAGACTTCATGGCCAGAGCGGTGCATAAGTCGCGCACCGAGAGGACGAGGGAGAAGAAGAGGAAGAGGAAGAGGGTTGAGGAAAGGGGATACGATGGGAAGGGCGCGGGTAGGCGAATTCCTTTTTAGGCCACCTCACACGTTTCGCACGGATGTCGCCGTGCTTGGAGGCGGCCGCAGCGACGACGGTGACGTGTTGAGCGGAGGGAAGAAAAGAAAGGCAGCAACGGAGGATCAGAAAAGGGGAAGAAGAGCAAGGCACTCGCTCCCTTTCCTACGTCGCTTGGCCTTTTTGTGTGTCGTCCGCACCCACATCCACGCCGCGCATCGTCATGGGCGAAGACACATGTGTGGAGTATGCTAGAGGGATCAGAAAATGTGGGCAAAGAAGTGGTGGGGCAACACAACACATACACGTCAGCGTGTGTGTGCAAGCGCAAACATCACAAGAACCTCAGCAGCGTCACTTCCCCCTTTCCTCCTCAAAAGTCCTCAACATCACGTTGGTGTGCACTCGGCCGCAGCGTTGCGCCAATACATCGTGACAGGAGGCGGTCCATAGTGCTGCCACTCCTCCAGAAGGGCAGCCATCTCGGCAGCACGCGGGATCCCCAAGTGCTTGCCAGAGGATGTCACGATGAACACTGGCAGCAAGCGCTTCAGCTTTTCGTGGAAATGAGCTACCACCTCGCGCAGCAATACTGCTTCAAGCTGCCGTTCGACTGCGGTCCCCTGCGGCGCAGCAGTCTCAGCGGAGGGTCGGGGGGTCTTCAATGCAAGCTGTGCCAGCGCCGAAGCGCGATACTGTACGCATGTGTACTCGTAGCAGCGCAGCAGTCCGTCCTCGCCGATGGACTCCAGCTTGTCCGCGTCGCTCACGTAATCTCGGACCGCCACCCAGCTGCTGCTTTTCGTCGCTGCCTCCACGCCCTCGCTCAGCGCGGGCACAAACCAGCGCATGCCCCGCTTCACCTCCTTCGAGTACGAGATGGCATCCAGTGAGGTAAGCAGGAGCTGCGCCACCTGCTGCACCACCTGCTGCGCACTTCCTTCGGTCTCGCCGGCGTTGGCACGCGGCAGAGGGACACAAAAAAGACGTGGGTCCGTGCTCTCTGCGTGGGCCACCAGCGCTGCCGCCTCGGCAGCAGCGAAGGACTTCACTCGGTGCAGGAGAGCGCCAGCGACGTCGTACTTGTGGTCTGCCACGTCGTGTAGCATGCCCACTAGTATAATACGGTACAGCATACCGGCTTTTTCCGCGGGCGCCACAGTCGCGGAGGTGTCCATGAGGTACAGCAGGATCGCCTGCTCCGTCACCTTGCGCATATGGCCAAGGCCGTGCGAAGCATCACGGCCAGCGCAGGCAGAGGCAACAAAAGACGTGCAGCGGTCCCACAGCTCGTAATGCAACGCCTCCATGGGTGTGAGGGATGTGTGTGGGGGGGGAGGGGGGGTATGAGGGAAGAAAGGGGAAGAGGGCGGAGGTGGGCCCGCAGTGGGGTGCGGAGAGAGGGACGAGTGCAATCACTCCTGCGCCGTGGACGGCGTCCCTGTTCCTTGTCCGTGTCGCTTCCTAAAGCACCCACAATGTGTGGCGCCGACGTAGTCGCGGCGTGTCTGACTTTCCGCCGCCAACGCACGAGGGGAACAGCGCGACGCGGATGAGCGAATAACGCGCACAGAGCCCAAACATCGCAGAAGAAAAGGAGGGAAAAGGGGAAGGAAAGGAGGAGGGAGAGGGACGGTGTGGGGCAGAGTGGGAGCACGAAGTGCATCCCCTGAGCAACGCACCGCGAGAGAGGCAGGAGCAGAAGGCTGCACGATTATGTTTGCCGCGCGCGCTCCATCACACGGCCTCAGCTGAACGTGCCGAATGCCACCCGACATGCAGACAACGAGGAGCTCACGCGTGTGGTGGGGTCGGCCAGTGCCGCCGCTCCCACCCCCTCCTCTCCCTCCCAGATATGTACATCCCTGATGGCAAGAAAAGGTCAAAGACGGACAGTGCCGCCACGTGTGTGTGATCCTCTTTTGGGCGCCTCTGTGCCGCTGCGCTCCCTCCCGTCAGCACAGCGGAAGAAGGAGACATGCGCCCATGGGCACATGCATTGGTTATTTGGTGACCGACAGCACGCCAACCACCCTGCGAGTGGCTGTGCTACGCGTCCTCGGCACCGTCCTCCATGCAGGACAGCAGCTCCATGTGCTCCGCCGTCGTCACGCCGCAAGCCTCCAATTCCACCGAGTACCGTGCCAGAAAAGACATCAAGGCGCCGGCCTCACCAGCGCGCGACAGCAACTCTGCTCTCCACCGCAGAAGCTGGACGTAGTGCTCCTGAAAGCAGCGCACCACGCAACGGTGCACAAGCGGGTCCACAACAAAAGGCAGCTGCATCAGTGCGGCTTGCTCGCGCACGGCACCGCAGCACTCCGCGTGCCGCGTGCCGTGCGCCAAATCCTCAGCGGCGTTTACCGCTCGCACATGTCGACCACGACTGAAGACGAGGTACATGCGCAGCCCGGTCAAGAGGGGGTGGTTGGTCGGCATGAGCATCTCCAGCTCTTCCAGGGTGCTTGCGCAGAGATGGATGAGCTCGGCGCTCACAGTGGAGCCGAGGCCTCTCGCCACCGTTGAGTAGGCGAACGCCTCCAAGCGAAGCCGCAGTCGCAGAAAGTGCGTAGGCAGAAGAGTCCGGGCGACGCACGCGTCGAGGTCGACGAGGTGTCGCACCGCTTCCACCACCGGATCACGCGCGTTCTCTGTGGCTTCGCCTTCGCCCTCACCCTTGGCCAACCGCACTACGACGTCATCCAGCTGACGCTGCAACTGAGCGGCAGCTGAGCTCCTCTCTTCGGTGACGCCGTGTACCTCACAAGTCCTTCGCCGATGTGGGCAATTCTCCTCATGCCGGAACACGGTGGTCCTTTTCGACGCACCAGCCGCTGCGAGCATACTGGTGAGAGCCTCAGGTTCCCCCTGGATGTCTGGCTCATAGATAAGCTGTCCGCACTCGCCGCACACATGCCCACGTAGCAACGCGGCCTTCTGGGTGCACAAGAGGCAGCGGCACTGAAATCCAAGCGTCTCCGACAGCTCCTTTTGCGACACCGTCAGAGCTGTAGTGGCAGGCACGTACGACACCGTGATCTCCTCTCCGCTCTCGATGGTCCGCAGTGCAACGAGTGACGCGACAACACCGTCGTCGCCGCTTCTGCATAGATGCGTGGGTGTCCTGTCCAGCACGAGAATCGCGTTGGGGACGCACGCGTGGTTGAGGTGGCGCAAGAACGGGAAAAGTGCCTTCACAGACACATCGTTCGCGCTCAGAGAAGCGCATGCAGCCACGCCACAGTCACCATCACCTCTCTTCAGCCCTGCATTGACGCATCCGTGCTGCCCATTGCACGGCTTGTGCCGCCACGATCGGGGTGGCGGTTCAATGCGAAATTCATCAACGCCTCGCACGTCGAGAAGCAGCTGAGGCACGGATGGAAGAGATGCATGCACCGCGCCTCCGCGCCAGCTCCGCGCTCTGCGTAGCGGCGCGCCGGCAGTGATGTTTGTGTCGCACGGGCTTTTTTGTTCTGCGGCCTCCGCCGGAGGCTTTGTGGCCTTGCTGGCCTGCATCTGCTGCACGCACGAGGCAGACTGAAAGGCAAAAGCATCGCGCATCACCCGTTCGACCCACTGGTGCAGGCCGCTGCGCAGTAGATCCGGGAAGCGGGCCAGCAGACTAAGAAGCTGCGCTGCCGCGCTGCGATCGCCATTTTCTGTGATGAACGGCGCTGCGTCCTTACGATGACGTGTCCAAGCGATCGGCTCATTCGCTGCTTCCTCCGCCACAGGCGCGGTCGCCGCACTGCTGTGGCAACGTCGCACACCTTCCCTCCAGATCGGCGTGCTGTCCTGAATGTGCTCTTCGGTGTTGGCGACGGCGCTCGTCGTCTCGGAGCCGCCTCGGCAAAATATGCGTACCTCCGTGCCGGCCACCGTGGCAAGTGCCGCCTCTCGGGCGAGCAGCTCTCCCTCTCCGAGAGTGCCGATGGCCACCAGGCCACACCCAGCGACGCTGCGGGACGGATCGATGCTGAGCTCTAGATGCGGGTGCAGATAAAACTGCGCGCGCGAGGAGGACAACGGCGATGCGCCAAGAAGCGCAAGCAGGAGGGTGCGAATACGATGGAGGCTGGTCTGGTCAGTAGGCACGGAGGCAATGTGCGATGCGGTGATGCGGGCCACCTGCTGAGCACCGAGAATTTCGTGCACCGCACCAAGAGCAGCCACTGCCGCTGCGATTTCTGTGTCTGCTCCCGCTGTGGGCTCGGCCGCTGCTGTTAGGGTCCGCAGAAGTGTAATCGATGCGAGCTCGACGCTCGCCTCTGCGTACATGCGAAGAAGCGCACTGATGTGCCCACCGGTGAGGTGGACAGAGGAGCTGGCCTTGAGCGGAATGCGAGACTTGACATCACGCCACGTGTCGCTCAACGCGGCCATGACGCTTCGCTCGGTGCCACCACAGGCATCCGCAGCAGCGCCTGGCAAACTCGGCGCAGCGCAGAGGTGCGAGAGCACAACATCAATTAGCGCCCCTCTGTCATCGTCATCGCTGAGTACGTCACAATCTAATTCCAGCACTGCGGTCAACGCTGAGCGAGTGAGCTGTGGTGGAGGGGCGGGGAGCAGCGTAGAGACACGGCAGTCCGCCAGCGCCACCGTGCTGCAGTGAAGGCGGCGCCAGCTCTCCTCGCGGGCATCGTCATCGGCCTCCTCGTTGAACGGCGTCAACGGGTGAGATGGGCCGCGCCCGAGTGGTGCGCTTGGAATCTGCCGCAGAATGGCTAACAGATCGCCGTCCGAAGGAATCGCCACACGCTCGGCAACCCATCGGCACACAAGAAGCGCAAGACAGCAGCACAGGAAAGACGCTTCGGATGCGTGCACACACAAGCTCTCCCCGTCACCAAATCGGGCGCCTTCTCGGAACAATGAAGTGGTGGATGGCGGCGCCGGTGGGGTGCGCAAGCCGCTGCCCACCGCAGAAAGCAAACGTAGCAACGACGACAACATCGCCGACGATGGTAGCGGTGGCTCCCCCGCAGGGAGAATCGTCGCGCTAGGTGAGGCGACATCCCAGTCCCACGTGGCGCGGCGGTCCGCATGAGCAGTGTTCATGTAGGCTGGTTTGGTGATGCTATGTCACCGGCATCCCTCATGTTTGTTGGTCAGCCAAATAAGTACCGGAGGGCTGCTTCCTTGGGCTTGTCGGCCGCGGCGACAGAACGAGAGAGTGAGAGGAGAGGCGGGGGTGGTGGTAGGGCGACAAGCAAGGAGAAGCGTGCTCAAGAGGTACGGGAACACAAGCGCCGTCACATCCGTGTCACCACGGATGTGACCAACAAGCAAGACGAAAAGAGGCTTCCGTCTTCTGGTTCTTTGGCGTGTCGGATTCATCGGAAAGGGCGGCAAAGGAGAAAACAGCAGAGAGACGCAGAGAGGTGGGGGGAGGTGAGGAGAGGAGGGAGGAGAAACAGCCGTCCAAGCGAGAGCACGGTTGGGAGAACACAGCGCCCTCGTCACCCCTTCCAGGGAGCAAAACAAAAAAAAGGCATGCGAGCAGACTTGCCCTCAGCGCTCCGTGCCTCACGTATGATGTGCGCGCCGCCTGACCTGCTGCATTTCTTGTCGTTGCAGTGCTGCGTCCGTATAAGATCCCTGTCCGGGTGTTTCACGTGTGACAGCAGATGTATAAGCATTTTCTGGCTTGATGTAGCATGCATCGCTGTGTCACTACACGAGAGGTTGCACATTTCGTCCGGGGGAAAGGGGGGAAGGAAGGGTTGCACTGTTTTCAGTGCATCATCCAGCGCACAGGCGACTGGGGATAAAGGGAGGGAAGACGAAGAAGAGGAAGGAGGAAGGGGCGGCAGTAGTTATGATGGATGAAGAGGATGCTTGGGTTTCACCCAAACCCCACAGAGCAAAAAGAAAAAGAAGTAAACCACACAGGAGGTGATGGCATGTCAGAGGGAGACGGTGAGACAAAAAAAGGAGAAGAGAAAACGGAGAAGAGAAAAGGTGCGCGTTCCTGACTTTCTGCGAGACCGCGAAAGCAGAGCACCGACACACGCAGACAAGCATACATAAGCACACAAGAATTCCCACCGGATGCGGAGGCAGACAGAGGGTACAGGGATTGTTCGCCTCGCTCCTCCTTCTACTTGCCAGTGCGCTCTTCCTTTGCCCAATTTTTCGTATATGTGTGAATCTGCGGCCCCGCTTCGCTCGTGTAGCCCGGACATCCTCTGGTCACCTTGTCGTCACGGCTACGCAACAATACGAAAGCAACACGGAAAGCGAAAACCGAAAGCGTGCTGAGCCCTGCCCGCGCAAGCGAAGGTGAGGCCGCTCAGCTGGCGTCGCCACAAGCTCTCAGGGTCTTGCTATGAAAGCGCGTGCGCCCGCAGATGCAGAGGTACACAGCAGCAGTCGCTAGGTCATCTACGGCCTCGGAAGAGCCGCCATCCAAGCGGAGAAGAAAAGCAGAATAAAAGAAGGCTGGGCTTAGTACCAACAGTGGCGCCCCGCCCCGCTTGTGACGGGTCGTGCACCGGTGGCGGCCCTTTCGACCACCTCTACAAAACCCAGATCCTCCTCCAGATCCTCCAACGCTTCACTTCCGCCCTCACACGCGATCCGGCGAATCGCCAAAGGTTGCGAGCGGCACATGGAGAGAGAGCCACGCCAAGAGGGCTGAAGAGGCGAATGCGCTGCGATGCGGCGTGGGTACGTCCTCCTCCGCTGCTGGGCAACAGTGAAGCCGCATGCACGGGGATTCGCAAGATGCCAACTGAAAACAATAGGAGCCTCCGCGTGCGCGTGGGTCGGCCGGTGGCAAGGGGAAGGAAGGGAGGGGTCTGGCAGAGTACAGCAAAGAGAAATAATACTATGTTGCCTTCTTTCTGTTCACGCCGCAACGAAGTCGGGGCACATGCCGCCACTCCGCGCAGAGTCTCGCAGGCCGTGCAAACACGCGCGCACACAACGCCGTCTGCGATCCACGGCGTTGCCGCTACGAACAACACGCCAGGGAAGCGGGGTACCTGACAACGCGTGCCCAGCGCCTGCAAAACGCAGGAGAAGACAGAGCGGGGAAGAGGCACGAGAAAAGGACGGAGAAGGGAAGCGGAAAAAATAGAGAGGCGGCACAAACAAGGCCAAGGCTGGCAAGTGCACAGGAGAGCAGTTCGAATAAGAATAGTTAGAAGGACGGAAGGGAAGGGGGACGGCGCCAACGAGCGCCGCGCAGCCAACGGGTGCACTAGTTCTCCATCTGTATCATAATTTTCATGTCTTTCGGGTCTCGGTTCATCGCGCGCTCGTACGCCTTCACGCTGTCCTTGAACGCGAACTTGGCGCTGATCAGCGGCCTCACGTCCATTTTGCCGGAGCTCAGCAGGCGGATGATGCGAGGGTACACGTTGCGGTAGCGGAACGCCGTCTGGAACGTGATCTCCTTCGCCTGCGCCATCACAATGTCCACCGGCACGGGCTCCACCGGCATCCCCACAAGCACACAAGTCGCACCAGGCGCGGCGTGCTCGTAGATCAGAGGGAACGCCGATGCCGCGCCACCGCACTCGAACACAACGTCGCAGCCGTTGCCCTCCGTCGCCTCCGCAACGGCGCGCTTCAGCTCGCCCTCCCTCGACGTGTTCACTGCGCGTAGGCCAGGGTAGCGGCGCGCGATCTCCAGCCGCTCGTCGCGCGAGCCGCAGATGATCACCTCAGAGCACCCGCCCGCAAGCGCGGACAGCGCCGTCACGATCCCGATCGTGCCGCACCCGATCACGAGGCCCACGTCGCCTGGCTTGATGCTGGCCTTCGTCGCCGAATGCATGCCAACAGCGATCGGCTCGCACAACGCGCCCTCCTCATAGCTCACGTTGTCAGGCAGCTTGAAGCACAGTGCGGCGGGGTGGATGATGGTCGTCGACATGCACCCGTGCACCGGCGGTGTCGCAAAAAACGTCAGCTCGGGGTCCAGGTTGTACAGACCGCTCAGCGTCTGCGCAGAGTTCCAGCGTGGAATGCCCGGCTCCAGCGCAACGCGGTCGCCTGTCTCCAGGTTCTTCACCTCAGCGCCCACCGCTACAACCGTGCCGGACGCCTCGTGGCCAAGGACCATCGGCTTCTCCACCACGAAGGGTCCGATATGGCCGTGCTCGTAGTAGTGCACGTCGCTGCCACAAATGCCCACGCTGTGGATCTTCACGCGACAGTCGTGCGGGCCGAGCTCGTCGCACACATCCACCTCTCGAATTGTCAGCTCGCCCTTCTTCTCCAGCACGAGGCTCTCCATGAGGACCATTTTCGGCGCGGAGGACGGTGGTTGGGGGGAGTGAGAGATGAAGAGAATGTATGTAGGTTGCGAGAGAGCCTGTGGGAAAAAAAGTGTTGCGGTGAAGGAGAAGAGCGGCTGCTTCCTAGAGTAGGTAGGCGGCGTGTGCGTGGGCGCGTGTGTTGGTGTTTTCAGGAACCATGAGAAGCAGGAGAGAGGGAGAGAGAAAGTAGGGGGGCAACAGACGGCGTGACGGAGAGCAGTGGCGGGCAAGGCGGCATGCAGCACAACATTAACAGCGGAAGGGGCAGCACGCGGGAGAGAGAGCACGCTACTGCACCTCGACACAGCAGGGGAGCACATACACAGGGCGCTGAAAGTCACGTCTGCAAGGCAGAGCGGCCCCCGCGGATGTGATAGAAAGCGAGCATCAAATCAGTCTCCGCAGACGCCCTTACGGTGAATCTCCTTCGCTGCTGTTGTTGTTTTGTTTCCTCGGTCCTCCCATGTAGGCGGGCCTGCGCATCTCGATGGTGGCGCAGACAGTCGTCTGCACGCGTGGCAACACCTTTGTGCTTCTTAGAGGTTGTATTGTGACTGGGCAGCGCCTCTTGTCCCTCTCTTGCGCTCGTATTTCGATGTGTGAAGCCGTCTGGGCCTTCCCGCGCGACTCACGGAATAGCCGCTTGCACTCCCGACCGGCGCAGCGCCTGCACATCATCGCTTGAGAGTCTTGCACACCCGGCATAGGACACATAGCGAAGAGAGGTGGACGTCGCCAAGAAATCGAGGGGGCCGTGTACATCCAAGCTCTCCATGTTGAGCGCCTGGAGCCGCGGAAGCTTCTCCACCCCGTGCAGTGCGCGCATGCTGGTGATTCTACGGCACCCCTTCACCGAGAGGTAGCGCAAGGCGCGGCAGCCGCCCACCAAGAAGTGAAGCGTGTGCACCGCGGTGGAAGATAGGTCCAGGTATTCGATGTGGCCACCCTGCTCGATTCCCTGCAAACCCTCCACGGTGAGCGCCGTGGCGCCGGTGACGGCGAAGACTTCGAGGGCAGCGCACTTGCCAAGACGGCCCACTCGCGTCAGGGTAGGGCATCCGTTCGCCACAATCTTGCGAAGGCGTGGCGCATGCTGGAGGCCCTCCAATGACGTGGGCAACAGTTCCGTGCAGCCCTCCAAGTAGAGCGCCGTTAGCCTCACGCAGTCGGCGAGGAAGTTGACGTCCGTGATGGGCATGTGAGAAAGGCAGAGGACTTCCAGCTGAGGCAGGGCCTGGATGCCTTGGAGTCCGTCGACGTCGAGATGCCGGCAGCCACTCAAGTCCAGTGAACGGAGCGAACGGCACCCCCCGCCGAAGTTGGCGACCGTCGAGACATTGGTGTTCTTCAACGACAGCTCCGTGAGAACGGCGGCGTTCTCCAGACCCATCACAGAGGAGTGTAGCACACGCTTGCACCCGTCCACGCGCAGTATGCGCAGCGCCGGGGTAGACGCAAAGTGCGAGAGACCGCTCACTCGTGTGTACTCCATCGCCAGCAGCTCAAGACGAGGAAGATGCTCTAGCCCCGCGATGGAGCTGGAGCTGATGCCGTTGCACCGGGTTAGGAGGATGCGGCGCAAGCTGCGGCACCGAGCAAAGTTCTGCAAGTTCCTCACCTCCTCCGTGTAACAGAGTGACAGCGTCTCAAGCCGTGGCGCCCTCTCCACGCCGCGCAGCTCCTCCAGGCGTCCGCCGCCGCAATCCGGCACAATCGCGAACGACGGCGGAAAAAGCGACAGTCGGCAGGCGTGCAGCAGCAGCTCGCGTAGAGCGGGACAATCGCCAAAGAAAGAGCAGTCGTCGATAACAGCCCTCTCCAAGTGGACCACCTCCAGGTGAGGAAGCCGCTCCACCCCGCGTAGAGCGGAGCAGGCAAGCGGCGCTTCAGAGATGAGATGCAGCTCTCGCAACACAAGCAAGTCGTCGAGGTGGATGTGGCGCAGGCGCGGAGCGTCGAGCCAGAGCACCTGAAGCACCGGATACACGGTAGCGGTGACATGCACGTCGTCAAGCCCGACAGAACAGGGGCTACCGCCAGCACCCTGGCCGCTGCGAACGCTCACATAGAGCTCTCGCAGGCGCTCCAGAGCCGGTGATCCTCCCTCCCCGTCGATCTCCGGGTGTGCTCCACGGTTCACAACGCAGAAAAGCGGCGCCGCAGCGTCCGCCACGGCGCCTTGGAGGCTCAACACCTGCAGCGGCGCTGTGAACATAGCAGCATGGGCGGTGAAGGCATCCAGCACCCCAATGACCTCAGAAGCGTCGTGCGGTTTGCACTCGCTGTGTACATCCGACGCCGCGCCTTCTGTCATGACTGGTGCCCATGGACGTGCGGCCACACTCAAAACTAGCAAATTCTTGCGATCGCGCAGCACGCCAATGCACCATCGCCACGCCGCCGCCCATCCTGGCGGCAGCAGCGACTCCGTTACGAAAAGATGAAGCTCCTGCAAATCCAAAAGGCCGCCGCCCTCGCTGTCAGGGCACAGCTGATGTGCTAGCCACGGTATGTGCTGCTCTGTCAGATGTAGCGCGAGAGGCCGCGGCTGAGGACCTGACGCGTTTCCCAGCATCAACCACGGCGGGTCTACTTCGTTCATCCTGCGCACCACGCCGTACCCCTTGTTGCGCCAATCCTGCAGGTGCACACGAAAGTGGTACTCCGCAGCAGGGTCGCGCCCTGCGTGCCCGACTTCACCGACAGCCACGACGCCCGCGAGCCCCTCAGCGTTGAGTATGTGTGCATGATCCCTCGATCCGTCCAGGTTGAAGACCAGCTCCGGCATCGCCGCGCCGTGGCTCTCCTCGTCCTCGTCCTCGTCCTCCTTCCAGCCACCCTTCGGCGGGGTCACAGAGTCGGTCAACAGAGGTGGGTCGGGTGCTGCCCCGCCCTCTGCCCTGGGTGGGGTGCCGTCGGTGCGCCTCGTTCTGCCGGCGTCTGCCTGCAACGAAGGGGCGGCAGCGGCGGCATTGGTGCACACAACGCGGTCGCCTTCACTGCCTTCATCGTCTATAGCGCGTAGTGGCGCCGACGGCGACCGCACAAGCAAGAACTCGGCGGCGCTGGTGCAGATGGGCTGGCGAGGTAGGCGGTGGCGGTGCTGCAGCCAGGCACTGACCCATCCCCGCACCTCTGCTGTGTCTAGTCGAGTCTTGTTCGTGCACAGCAAATGTGCGGTGCCGTTCACATCCTCGACAAGAACGGGCAGCGATGCATGGCCGTAGTGTGGATGGTGCTGAAGGTCGGTGACTGTGTCCCAACGGTAGGTTCTCTCCACCTCCTGTGGTGGGCTGGCGAGGGAGCTGGCCATAGCCGCTGTGACGGTAGACGACGGAGTATTGGCGCGAGAGGGCTGTGAGAAAGGGGCCAGCGTGGCCTGAAGCTGCTTAGACCGCGGTGCACCTGTGCTTCGCGCCCACTCTCGCGAAATCGCACTGACGGCATCGTCCAGCAGCTTCCGCGTTGCGCTGAAAGCCTCGGTAGGTCGCTTCTCTAGAATAGGCAGAGGCGGCGGTGTCAGCTGAGCGCCAGAAGCAGCCTTGGCTCTCATGTCCCCTGCGCCCCCGGATGTCGTAAAGGCTCCGCCCGATCCGCCTTTGCCCTCAACAGCACCGCCGTCGAGTCGGTTCTGCTTTGGCCGCAGCACGTCGCAAAAGACGCCGTCGACGCAAATGCGCGAGAGCACGGTGCGACCACCGGAAAGGCGAGGCAGCACGAAGGCGTGGTGGGTGCATGTGAGGCGGTGCAGCCACCCCTCGCGCCACGCCCAATCCAGCAGCAGCGATTGCCGCTCACAGTGCAGCAGAGCACTGCCATCGAGCAGGCGCTCGCTCTTGGCCAGCGTCGGCCGGTATAGTGGGAGCAGCGGGGTACGGCGTGCGACTGGTACGCTCCCAACGTACTGCCGCTCTTGCCCATCCAAGCGCGCATACGCGTCCCGCACAAAGCCCTCCGCGTCGCTCTCCTGAATGAAGGGGCAGACGCTCATAGCGACCTTCGCGATCATCCATCGCCACCCCAGCTGCTCGAGTCGGCGCCGCGACGCAGGGGCTACGGCACGCAGCGTGGCGTGTGCTGCGGTTGGACGGTGCGCTAGGTAGCCGAAAATGATATCCCAGGGAACTTCGTCGCCCTTGTGCGCAGCAGCGGCCGACAGAAGCGGCGGGGGCACCGCATCTCCCAATGGGCCACCTGTTCCCGACTCCACGCCGTGGTCTTGGTCCGAAGAACCGACGGCCTCCCGCTCGTGGGGTGGCGCGTGCGGATGAGCCGCAGCATCGAGCTGCAAAGCGAAGTCCTGCACTTGCCGAAGAACCAGCTCCTGGATGTCTAGCGGTACCGTGAGCTTCCCAGGCACGCCACCCAGCTGCTGCCGCGCATCTGGCTGCAGTGCCCGCTGCGCATCTATGTACTGCTGGAGCAGGTTGCAAAGCGCGTCAGCCGGTCTGGGCAGCGAGCGCTGTCCGTTCATGAGCGCGCCATCGACAGTGACGTGAGCTGGTGTATGCATCTCTGAAGCAGCGATCGCCCTGTGCGGCAGTGGCATCGGCGCCTTCAGAGGCGGCGGCAGCGAGGAGAGCCCCGAGCGCACCGCAGCCGGAAACGTCGCTTCGTCGCGGGGGGTGAAAGTCAGCAGCGACTGTTGACTTGCGGAGTCCCGCGCATCGTTGCCGCCGCTGTTACGCTGCGGCGCCGTCTGTGACAGCACGCTGCCGATCTCGGAGGAGTGAAGTTGCAGCGTTATCCTGTGCGCCCTGCCGCTGTGATTGAGATTAGAGCCGTGGAGACTATGGGGCGCGGGCTGCATTAGTGGGCTGAGTGGCACCGCCATGTCGATCGGGGCGCCGAGGGGCACGGTGTAGGTCGTCGCGAACCCGATCTGTGCGTCACTTGGATGCCCCTCGTAGGCGGGCAATCGTGAAGGATGCACGCTTTGGGGTAAAGACCCACTAGGCCCGTTTAGCTGCAAGGACGCTGGCGGCCGCGTCATGAGCACTCCCGAGTCGCCGACGACTTGCTCTGCTTCACTTGGCGCCGTCTGCTTATCTTGGCGCCACCCTCCTGCAGTGCCGCGCCATGAGCAGGGAGCGCAGGCCGTGGCCGGGTGTGGCACCGTCATGGCCGTAACAGGAAGTGGGGTGCGGCTCGCCCATCCCGCTCGAAGTGACTTGTCTGGTGCAGTCCACGATATCGACGTCGCCGTGCTTGTCGCAGCCACCTCCGCTTCCGGCAATGATGTGGCACGGTTAAGAGACGCTGTGCTCCCTGTCGAGCCAGTAGTGCTGGATGCTGCGACAGAGGACCATGGCACCGACACCTGGCGTAGCGAGAACGCATTTCCTGCCAGCCGCTGAAGCCCCACAAGCGCAGGCATGGACACTTTAGAGTGCTCGGACGCGGCAACGGTGTTCGCCGATTGCGAAGCAGACAACTGTGCGAGCCAGTTTGTAGTTAGAGAAGCACCGCTGGTGCCAGCAGAAACGGACGGCACCTCAGACGTGGACAACATGGTGCGGGAAAGGAATGGCGATGTAGCGGCGCATGGCGGACTGTGTGGGCATTGCGACGAGGAGGTACTCATTCTAAGCTGCTCGGAAGCGAAACACGGTACGGGCGAGGGGTCAGAGAAGCAGCAATGTGGTTGTACGCGGCTGCGGGGTGGCCTGCACCAAATGTGTCGTTGAAGTCAGTATGCGTGTGTGTGTGTGTGTGTGTGTGTGTTGAGACGGGGGTCTCCTTCCCCGAGGATGGCGTGCACCCCACCTCAAATGGACGGCAAATATGGTCCTTTCTTTGCCTTTTCTGTCGTTGTGAGGATGCGGGGCTCTACAAGCATGGAAGGGTGGTTAAAGCGGAGTGCGCAAGGCAACGCTTGCGAATAAGGAGAAAAGTGTTTAAACTGGCGGGTAGACTGGACGACGTCTCCGCGTTACGACTGCTTGTGAGCGTGATGTAGAGAAAGGAAAGCTGCCGGCAGTCGCTGCACCGCGTGGGGTACGAAGGAGGGTGTGAGGGGACCACGGCAGCTGAGCAGAAGGGCGAGCAAACACACAGGTGCGTGCTGCTTTGCAACTCCGACAGACAAGAGCGACCGGTTTTAAAAGCACAGCTGTAGAGATGAGCAGACGGTTGCGGATGTGAGGAAAGGAGGGGGACTGTGTCATTGACACGGACGAGGCGTGCGTGTGGCGGCAGTCCTCCGTAGGAAAGCAAGAGTTGCCGACGCACGCACCCCTGTGTGCTTGTTTACGACGACGTTCTGACGACCTTGGTGAGGGGCGGGGGCAAGAAGTCCGCAAGCGGCATAGGGAAAGAGGAAGGAAGCAATGAAGTGTTTTGAAGGGAGGGCCTGGTAGCAAGCATGGCAACCACTCGCGACACACAACCAGCTGCGCAGGCACAGCGATTACGCGCGCATGAGCAGTTGGCAAGCACAAGGCGGCGGAAACAAACTTCGCCGGCAGCATCACCACTCTCCACGCGCGCTACTCGCCGCAGTGGTGGAAGTTGACAGAGGCGCCTGTTGTTGCGCCGGCGAGCCCTCATGAGCATGGTGCGTGTACACAAGTGCCTTCACGCTCAGCAGCTGCTCTGTAAAACGGTGCGCACCTGTTCCCAGGCATGCCCGTGGTGTGTCACTGGAACCGATGTGATCGTCTTCTGCATTTTGCCTCCTCTTGATTTCCATCTGTTTGTGCGCTTGTGTGTCCGGCTGGGGCGGAGGGAAGGGGGCATGTTCGCGTGGCCCGCGGCTGCTCATTTTCACTCTGTTATGTTACACGATTCGTTGCATTCCTCACCGTTTCGCCGCGGGCGCGGTGGGAGAGCACACCACCACACCTGTGGGCCCCTGACCCTCAATCCTCTGGGCAAACTAGACCACGGAAAAGGGGATGGGCACTGCCGTCACGTTGCCCACACAGCCCACATCAGCGAAACGGAGGTGCTGCTCTTAGTGAGCATCGCATTCGTGTCTCCAGTGGCTCACCATCGTCAGTCGCTGCTCTCCCGTGAATACCACTGTCCCTGGACCATCCACCCGCAGCTCTGTAAATCCATCCAGTCCCAGCCGAATGTTCAGCTGCGTGACAATGTCTGTGGGACATGGCAACAGAAATGTGCTTGAAAGGCCTGCTGACGCGTCGTGCCGGCGAGGCAGGAGGGAGGCTACGGTGTACTTTGGCAACGGTGCGGCAGCCGCCGCCGCGGCCCCGCTTTGGTCGGCCTCCGTTGACGGAACTGTGAAGGTTTGTGCGTTGACCAGTCGCTGCGCATCGAGCGGGAAGCATGCCACCACGTACTCCTCCACCTTGTTGTTGGAGGTCAACGTGCGCACGATGGCGCGAACGGAACGCACAGTCGCAGCACGCGAGATGCCCCGAGACGCCTCATACGCTCTCAGTACCTCCAACGATGGCGGAGGGAGATACACCAGGTGCGACAACCGAAGAGAGCCGCTGACGTCCAGGGAGGTGTCCAATGCGGTCCACCGGTACGGCTCGCCGTCCTGGACGGAAGCCTGGAAGAACGTCTCGCGCTCCGCCGCCAATACCTCTCTCATCGAGCCGACGAAGAACGTATATGAAGACGGACTCACCTGAGCGGATTTGTGCACAGCTATTGGGCGCGCTCCCACGCGAAGGGAAAAAAGAAAAGAGACGCGAAGAAACGCGCTGTTCAACGTGCTTCGGTTTCACCTGTGCCTCAGAGTGCGCGACGCTTCAGCGGATCCAAGGCGCTGTGTCGAGCACTGCCTGACGCCTTTGAAAGCGAAGCTGGAGAACGGGGAGAAAGAAGGGCACCCTTTAGGCAGGAGTGGAAAAGAAACGAGCGAGCGACGCAAGGAGAGTAACAGCAAGAGCAGCGCATCGTCGCCATATGCAGGTCCACAGAGAGCGCGCAAAAGCGGTGTGTGTGCGCGCACGCAAGACTGAGAGAGAATAATGCTCTGTGACGCGCTCAAGAGGGAGGAAGCGAGAGCGGATGGCGTGCGCCGGCTCAAGCGCCCCATTAGAAAATATTCGATCAATGTTTGCACTTCTTCGTTGTGAGGAGCGCACAGAAAGAGCCGCTGCCCGCCACTTGCCTGCCAACATGCACGAAACACGTCCACAAACTTACACAACCGCTCACACAAGCCTTCGCAAGTCGTGCCGGCGTGCGGCCGTACGTCCATGCGCATGCATCTTCGCGCTCGTTTTATGTGTTCTTCCACGAGAGGGAGGCCCAACAGCAGCACAAGAAGTGTTCTCGAGACACCGGCGGAGGGGAAAAGGAGGAGGGGGCCACGTAGAAAGGAGGCAGGGGAGAAAAAGAGGGGGTCCAAAGCGCGTGCGCACCTCAGCCCTCCGCGATTTCCGTCTCGCTCTTCAGCGCCCCCTTTCGCCCCACCGCTTGGTGTTCTGTCGAACGCACGTGAAGGGTACTATGTCTGCGGTTGACATTTCGAGCAGAGAGATCGATACGCTCTCGAATACGCGAGCGCAGGCGCGGTAAAGACTCCGAGCGAAGGATGCTAGACGCAGCGCTGTCCCTCACCCGCTTCCCAATGTCGAGCCGACAACGGGCCGCCACATCACCTGAGAAGAGAGGCGGATACATACATGTAGATACACATCTACACGCACATACAGAGATGCAAGACGGCACCAAGAGGCACAGAAACTAGATGCGCAGCCCTACGCACTCAACATCCTACAGATAAGCATACACCAAACATCAGTACGCCATCAGCGCCGCTACTTCTGCTGAAGCAGGAGGGGGGCACACCAACGCCCAGGCGGCAGCACTCAACAGTGAGGTGGGATGCGCAGTGCGAGTGAGGGTACGAGAAA